>NW_027187369.1:19471021-19500161 GCF_028583685.1 Petaurus breviceps papuanus
AGATAGATAGATAGATAGATAGATAGATAGATAGATAGATAGATAGATAGGTATACATATATAGATATATGTATCTTCAGGCTTTGGATATGGAGCCATAGAATGGTCACAACCTTTATCAATGGAAGAAGATCCCACACCAACAAAAGTATGGGTCCATCAAAGTGTCCTCCAAGTAGAAGGGAAGTTCCTTGAGGGCAGGAACTATTGCACATTTATTTTTGAAGTTCTAATGCCAAACACAGAATCTTGCATGTGGTAGATGTTTAATAAATGTTTGCTTAATCAAGTTAAAAGTAAGTAACTATGACTCTTTGAAGGTCTTTTAAGAAAGACTTCAAGCAAACCTTGCCTAGGGTCATTAAATCATCCTACAAAAATACAACATGATAGGCACGAGGTTTTTCCCCCAAAGGAATGTGGTATAAGTGGTTAATTGGTGGAACAATGTTCTAGGAGAATTTTGCCAATTTGTGGCAAGGACTGATTCAAATATATTAGATCATCACGAAACAACCTTAGTTGGGACTCCTTTATGGATGGTTTCATAAAGAGAAAGGAAGTGAGTAATAAGAGTCATGTGTGAGCATCCAACCTATTTCTTCCTCTTTCTCCTTATCAGTAGAGGTTATCAATGCAATGCAGTTTAGCAAATATTTAGTGACTGCTCTATTCAATGGATTATGCTAGGTTATGCCAATACAAAAACAACAAAAGAACCCCTTCCCTCAAGGAACTTACAATCAATAAGGCAGAGATGCCATGCACACAGATGAGTAAATACAGAAAAGGTTATGCAAAGTAATTTCAAGAGGATGAATTTCAAGAGGTATGGGGGAATGGCCTGGTATAAGGGTTGGTATGTGAGCTGTGCTTCAGAAGAGGCCAGGGTTTCTATGAGATGGAAAGAAGGTGGGACTGCATTCCAGACATGGAAGAATACCAATATAAAGGCATGCAGGCTGGAGATAGAATATACAGGTGAATGTTAGCATGCCAGTTTGAGTAGATCAGCTCATGTATGAAGGCACATACCATGAAATAAGCTTTCAGAGATAGTTATGGACTAGATTATGGAGGATTTAAAATGTGAAGCTTAGAGTTCAATTAAAAACATTTCTTGAACCCTTCTCATGTACATAGATCTATGCCAGGAGATGCCCAGGGTACAAAAGATGGTTAAGAAATGCTCCCTGCCCTTGGAAAGTTGGCATTCTCCTCAGGGAGATGAGACATATGCACATGAAACAGTTAAACAACAAGGCAAGGCAGTCGATAATTAAATGCCAACATGAGTGAGTGCTACAGCTATCGCTGAAGTACCTCAAAGCTCCTAGAGTCTGAAAGCTGGAGGAAGATTATTTTCCTATTACTTAAAACTCCAGGCAGCTCGAGGCCCACATCTCTTGATATGATGCATGTTTCTAGAAGGCAGAGTTTTGTACAGTGTCTGGTGTATTTGGGGCCATTCAGTATGTACTGATTGATGATTTCCTGAGGGATTTCTGGACACTGCAATGAATTGAGCCTTCCAATTCCTCCTAAAAATTGCAGCCTCCTGAAATAGAGTTCTAAAACTTGTGCCCCTTACATTGGAGAAGGCCTTAATCTGATCCTCAGCCAGGCAAATTGACTTATAATGACCCCCACTCCAACCTGATTCTAGCACCAAACCTCCCAATATTTCTTTGAATCCTCAAGGAGCTATGATTTTTGGTGGGGGTACTCTCTCTCACAGAGGTTGAGCGATTGTGGCACCTCAAAAATTCTGTAAACAATCTGAGAGCTGCTGTAGTTGAAAATATCATCCGTTTATGGCCAGCCTGTTGGTGATGAGTCTCCAATCCATTGACTTCACAGATGTGATATCCCTAAAACACAGATCTGATCAAGTCATTCTGCCTCTGCTCAAAAAGCATCAGGGGCTCTCTCTTTGGCATTTAAAACCCTTCACATTCTTAATCAGACTTATTCAACTGGATTCCCCTTTACTCTACATTCCAGCCAGACTTTGCTATTTGTTGCTTTCCATACACCGTAATTCATCTCCAGTCTCTATACCTTTGCACAGGCCATTCCCCCATATATGGCATGCCTTCTTACCTCCACCTCAGAGAATTCCCAACTTTCTCCAAAGTTCAATTCAAATGCCACCTCCTACATGAAGCCTTTCCTGATCCTGCTAGCCTCTCCATGCTGAAACTGCCTTGATTTACCTTGTATATATTTATATTTGTTTATGTATGAGCATGTTATTTCCCCTCAAGAGGTTCATTCTAAAATGGTAGTTAATGTACAAAGAAGGTATCATACAGAGGGCATCTTCTTGTTGCTTCTACCACAAGAGAAATTCTGCTTCAAACCTAGAAGGCTCATATATGCTCATTGACAATGATTTAGAGCAGGGGAATTCTCTGTATTGTATACAGCAATCAAAAGTTAGTTTTCATATTCTTAAATACAATAAAACTTTAATTAAAATGTAAAAACCATTCTTAACTCTCACCCTTCAAAATCAAATGTTGGGCTATATTTGACCCATAAGCCATAGTATACTGGGTAGCTAGGTGGCACTGCAGTGGATAGAGTGCCAAGTCTGGAGTCAGGAAGACTCAACTTCCTGAGTTCAAATCTGGTCTCAGACACTTGCTAGCTGTGTGACCATGGGCAAGTCATCTCACTCAGTTTGCCTTAGTTTCCCCATCTGTCAAGTGAGCTGGAGAAGGATCTCCAGGATCTCTGCCAAGAAAATACCAAATGGGATCATGAAGAGTTGGACACAACTGAAAAATGACTGAACAAAACAACAACCATGGTGTGATGAGCCCTGGTTTAGTATATGAAGCATTTAATTCACAACTCCTATTATAATCACCAGGGAGGTTAAGACTTAACACATTAAAACAAAAAAAAAAAACATTTGGTGAAACTACTGAAGAAGCATTTTATTTTCACCTTAGCCCTAAACTGTCAGGGCAACTCCTTCAGGTTAGTGTCTTCTGGCAAGCCAGGGCATGACTTAAGCTCATGCTCTTGACAATGGTTATCAATTGCTCTGAAAGGTTGTTTCCAAGGTCAACTCCTGCTGGACAACCATAACCTGGATCCAAGAGCTCCCAACATCTCTAAGCCAAGAAAATCCTCATGACATGCTTGTTGTTTAGTTGTCTTGCTTGGAGAAAGGGATATAAAATGGAAGAGGCAGTCAGAGACTTAAGGCCAAGTCTTAGGCTTGTCTATACTGGCACATATGTTCCTTTCCATGTGAAGGTAGTCACTAATGCTGTCAAAGGGTGGAAGTCTATGAAAGTTTTTTTTTCCCCTAATTTTCTGTATGCCTTCTATTCTTGGATTCATGCGTTTTATTTATACAAGAAAATTTTAATTTAAGATAATCAGGGGTGGCTAGGTGGTGCAGTGATAGAGCACCGGCCCTGGAGTCAGGAGGACATAAGTTCAAATCCAGCCTCACAGACACTTAACACTTACTAGCTGTGTGACCTTGGGCAAGTCACTTAACCCCAATTGCCCTGCCTTCCCCCCTTCAAAAAAAAAGATAATCAAAACTATCCATTTTATACTTCAATCATACTTTCACTTTACAATATGGTTTAAAATCTGATAGTATTGAATCTGCTTCTTCTACATCTTTTTCTCCCTGGTTTCTTCAAAGTTCCTGACTTTTTGTTCTTCTAATGAATTTTGTTATTATTTTTCTAACTGAACTTTTGTTCTTCTAAATGAACTTTGTTATTATTTTTCTAACTCAGTAAGATAATTTTTAGTAATTTAATTGGGATGGCATTACATAGGTAAAACTGTCATTTTTTAAACTACATTGGCTTTACCTACCCATGAACAATAAATATTACTTTGATTATTTAGATCTAACTTTATTTGTATAAAAACTGTTTATCTTTTTATTCATATAGTTATTGTGTCTCAGATATTTTATATTGTCTAATTATTTTAAATTATCTAAAACAATATTGAATAATATGGCTCACATATTGTATAGTTTACCTATTTTTCTCTTTTGATTAAATTTATTTTAGCTTTGACTATCTGAAATCATGATTACTACCTCTGCTTTTTATATAATAAAATCTACTCTTGACCTTTATTTTATGTTTGTGTGTATCTCATTTTTATAGCATTTCTTGAAAGCAACATATTGCTGAATTCAAATTTTTAGTCTATCAGTCTCCATTTTATGCATAAATTCATCCCATTCACATTCTAAGTTATAATTATGTGCTGTATAGTTTCCTCCTTCCTATTTTTCCTCACTATCCTTCTCACCCTATTTACCCTATCCCTCCTCACTGCTCTGCTTTACATCTACCTGCTACCTTGCCTTCCTATTCCTTAACCTACTCACCCCTCCAAGAACTCCTCCCATATCTTCTCCCCCCCACACACTATTCTCTCTTGCCCTCTTATTTCTTTCTGAATTTAGAAGACTTTTATACATATGTGTGTATGTTGTTGTAATGGGAATGCAAATTTGGAAGATCTTCCCTGCCCCTAGGCTAAAGTGCCCCTGAAGCCTGGGGTGGGAGGCTTGTTTTTCAGTAGATACTTTTTGATTGGCCAGTGGGTCAATAAGGTTGTTACATTCTTTGAGCCAGGAGAAGGCTATATAAGCCCTGATGTGAGGCTTTGTTTTGGGGGTTCACTTTGAGAAGTGTTCTGTGATTTGATCTGGATTCTGGGAAGCCGTTGTCTAGAGGCCCCCCCCCCGGCTTTGAAAAACCCAGATGTTGAAACCCAGATGTTGACTGGGTATGGATGTAATGGTTGGACAGTTTGGAAATCTGTCTACTTGATCTGTTTCTTTCTTGATAATGCTGCTTCTATACTTTGAAGTTCAGGGTGCTGACCTTTTTCCCCTGAACAAGGTAAACAATAAATGTCTGACTGATTAAAGTAAGCTTGTTAACCCATTTTGAGTTGCTTTCCTTTAACAAAGCAGATCCAAGAACCTGTACTGGCAGCAAACCCTGAGGATGCTTGGGGTGCCTGCTGCTACAGTTGTTCCCTCTTTAACCCATTCCCAATGAGAATACATTTTCAACACTACCTACTTTCACCTCTATTAGCTTCTTCTGTATATTTTTTTTTCCTTTTTGCTTCATTAGTATGAGATAATTGCTCCTTTTTATGTCTTCCTACATACTTTTTCTTAATCACCCCTATCACACTCAGTTTTGCTCAAGCCTTTCTTTCAAACTACCCAAATGAAAATGACCATCATAAAAGAATTGATAATATTTTCATATATGAGAAATAAATGATTTGACCTTATTGTGTCCCTTATAATTGGTCCTTAATGTTCACTTCATATTTCTTCTATATATGTCAAATTTTCCCTTAAGTTCTGCTTTTTTTGCTCACAAATACCTAAACATCTTTCAGTTCATTAAATGTCATTTTTTTCATTCAGGATTATACTTAACTTTACTGGGAAAATTACTCTCAGTTGTAACCACAGCTCTTTTTCTCCATGAAATATGCATTCCAAGACCTATAGTCCTTCAGTGTACTAGCTGCTAGGTCTTGTATAATCCTTATTGCAGCTCTATGATATTTAAATTTTTTTTCTTGTTGCTTCCAATATTTTTTCCTTAACCTGGGAGCTCTGAAACTTGGCTATGAAATTCCTGTAAGTTTTCCTCCTGAGATCTCTTTCAGGTAGTGATTGGTAGATTTTTTCTATTTCTTCTTTGCCTTCTTGTTCCAGAACTTCAGGGCAATTTTCCTTTATAATTTCTTCTAATATTGTATCAAGATTCTTTTTTTATCATAATTTTCAGAAAGTCTAATTTTTCTTATATTATTTCTCCATCTATTCTCCAGATCAGCTGTTTTTTTTCTGATGAGATGTTTCACATTCTCTTCTATTTTTTCATTCTTTTGAATTTGTTTTATTATTTCTTTGTGTCTTAAAATATCACTACCTTCCCTTTGCCCAATTCTAGTTTTCAAGGAATTACTTTCTTCCTTGAGGTTTTTGATTCACTATTTCAAGTTGATTGACTCTTTTCATAATTTTCTTTATTTTCTTGGATTGCTCTTGTTTTTTTTTTCTATTTTTTTCCTTGATCTCTCTTATTTGATTTTTAAAGTCCTTTTTAAATTCTTTTAAGAAATCTTTTTGTGCTTGGGATCATTTGATGTTTCTCATTGAAAAAGGAGTGGCATTTTTAGCTCCATTATCTTCCTTTGAATATGAATCCAGATCTTCTCTATCCCCATAGTAGCTATCTATGGTTGGGTTCTTTCTCCTTTGTTTGCTCATTTTTAAATTTTTTTGCTTTATTTTATTTTTAGTAGCTTTTCGTTTGATCAAGTTCTAGTCCCAGGATATGGGGAATAATTCCCTAAGCTTCAGTTTCTTCCTACGGTTATTTTCTGAGGTCTGTCCTGGGGTTCAACCTTGGGCTCTCCTCTCCACTCCTAAGCCAAGGCTAGAGACTCTAGTCACACTGTTCCCCAAAGGATCTTGTTTTCTATGGTACCTCCAGTGGCTGAAAACTATAGTTGTTCTCTCTGACCTGGAACTGAAACCAGGGGTTCTACTCCCCTGAGAATACCCACAGCCAGCAGGGTCCCTGTCCTTCTGCTATTACACTCACCAGGTATCTACTAGCTCCTTTTCCCAGCCTTTCCCAGGGTGCATCTGGTCAACACAGATGTGCTTGGCATCCCTCAACAGTGGAAGGTCCTTCAGTCTTCTGCTCAACTGTCAGACCACCACACTATCCTTAAGATGAAAGTTTCTAAGACTGAGACTGTCTCCCAACCCAGTTGCCCCCAAGGCTTGTGGTTTATTGATTCTGCAGAGTTGACCTGTAGGTGTTTGCATTTCACTCAGGCCTGAGGAGGTCAGGTCTTTCCTGGGTGTTTCTTAGGTTGTCTTAGGAGAACAACTGCTTTACCCTGATTTTTGTTTATTTATGCTGCTCTACATTCCCTCTGAGGCAATGTTCTGTCTTTTTCTGTGGAGAAAATTTGGAGAGCTGGAAGGTTTTTGTCCTACTTCACCATCTTCCCAGAATTCTCTCTTCTGTCCGTTGTTGTTCAATCATTTCAGTCATGTCCAAGTCTTTGTTACCCTATTTGGGGTTTTCTTGGCAAAGATACTGTGCTTTTCTTTGCCAAGGAAACCCCAAAATGGGGTCATGAAGAGTCAGACACTACTGAAAATGACTGAACAACAAGGAAAGTGAAGACAAAGGATGATAAGGAATCAAGGCTTAAACAGGGAGAACAGGCAAGGGGAGCTGGTCCACAGAGCTGTCTTTATGTCAGGGGCTATGTGCTCAAAAGAATGTGCAGAAAAAATAGAAAATGGAAATTTTAGCCTTTTCTTGAGAAACTTTTTGAGAGACACAGACATCCCTAGCATGCCTTTATATCTTCTTGAAAACCTAGTAGTTTGGCCTATAATATCTACTCCACACATGGATGTCTGTTCCCATGTACAGAGTTTGTTAGCATAACATTTTTCTTTCACCAAAATGAGACTGACTAGAATCTCTGCAGAGCTGAAGTGGCCTCACTATAACCATGGGATCGTGGATGTGGACTTGGAGGAGACCTGATTGATCATGTGGTCTCATCTCCTCATCTTACAGGAAACTGAGGCCCAGGGTATTGAAGTGACTTCCATGGAATAGTCCAGTCTGTAAATACAATTTCCTAGGTTGATTACTATGTTATCCTTTTCTCTATGCTCTAAAGAAAGTGTTTGCTTGGGGTGGCTAGGTGGCACAGTGAATAGAGCACAGATCCTGGAGTCAGGAGGACCTGAGTTCAAATCCAGCCTCAGACACTTAACACTTACTAGCCATGTGACCTTGGGCAAGTCACTTAACCCCAATTGCCATGCTCTCCCCATTCCAAAAAAAATAAAGAGTTTTCTAATAAGACTTCTCCAGAAAATGAGCTTATACTAGAGGTGATAGCATGCAACATTGCTGAGTCATTGCTGAGATGATGCAGCACACAAAAAAGCTGTCTTGAATTTGCTTGATATATTTTGCATCAACTTATCTACGTGTATCCCTTTCCACAGCAGAATGCAAGCTCCCCAAGTACAGGAAATGTCTAGTTTGGTTTTTGTCTTTGTACCCCCAGTACCTAGCACATAGTAGGAGTTTTAATATATGTCTGCTGAATTGAACTGAAACCAAAAAATGTTGAAGAAAAGCCTGGGAGGAGGGGGCATCACCAAAGGGTACTAAAGGGCAAATCTCCACAAAAATTCTATGTTATTAAAACATAGCAAAGCAGCTCAATATTACAGCAGATAAAGGGGAATGAAAAAATGGGAATTCCTCGGGGTGGCTAGGTGGCACAGTGAATGCAGTCAGGAGGACCTGAGTCCAGATCTGACCTTAGACACTTGATACTTACTAGCCATGTGACCTTGGGCAAGTCACTTGACCTGCCCTCCCTCCTCCAAAAAGCAAAAAACAGAAATTCCTAGGAAGTCAAACATGTTCCTTTCAAAGTCAGGTATTTGCAAGGATTCCATAATTTTCTTAAATACACTTACTCACTATCATAATCTATGTAATAGAGTCACAAGAAATATCATCAGCCAAAAGCAATTCCTCTTTGTCCCAAGCCAAAGATGAAGTTTAAAAATATCTGACAAATATGGTAGTTGCCCTACACTTGGAGAGCCTTTACTATGTTGCATAGAGTGGAGAAAATCTATTTTCTTTCCTATTGACACACGCTTGTAAGTTTAAATGAGATTCTATGCATAACAGGACTCCAGAAATTTGCTTTGTTTTATAGCTTGGGGGAAGGGTCTTTGACATTGACAGTTAAACCCCCAGACCAACACACTACTGATTCAGTAAGAAAACTAGAGTGGAGAAAATTTGGGGATCAAAAGAGTTACATCAGCCCATTTTCTTAAGGTAGAATGATTATCTTAAAGGTTCTTGAGACTATATGTTATAGAAGCTAGACTGCTGATCATGGAATCAGGAAGAGCTAGGTTTGAATCCCACCCCAGAACATTTACCTAGCTGTGTAACCCTGGACAAGTCACTTAACCTCTCTGAGCCCAAGTTTTCCCATCTGTAAAATGAAAGGAATGGATTGGACATGACATCCTCTAAGGTCCTTTCTAAGCTCTAAATCTCTGATCCTGAAATGAGGAGGTATCACTACCTTCCCTATACAAAACTTGTTTCATATGTTCCTGGGCTGTGCACTTGCTGCAGGCAAGAAATGGGATGGGGCACAGGGCAACCACCTACAATAGCCTGTACTGGTCAGAAGACAGGCCACCTCACTAAAATCAGATTTTTACCAAAAGAAAATAACATGCCTCACAAAATTAGAATACATACATACACATATAAAACAACTGACATCTCTATGAAACTTTAAGGTTTACAAAGTGCTTTACAAATATTATTTCACTTAAGCTACATAGGAATACACTGAGGTACAGGTATCCCTTCCATATTGTTTGGGTTTGGGATATGGCACCCTCACAATCTGGAAAGTCTGTGTAAAATTTTTTGATCTTCCCTTCATATCAGAGAAATCCGAGTTTTTTTTTTCTTTTTCTTTTGTGGGGTGTTTGCTGTACCTTATTGTAAAATTTGCATATATTTATGGTATTAAAAGATAAAATATGTTGATATTATACAATACTATACACATATTTTACGCATTTCTGAGTTTCTAAAATTTTTCTGGGTTATCTGCTGACTTTCATGTGTCATTTGTAGTTTCTGCAAAACTTCCTAAAAGCTCCCAAGTAATTTCTTATGCTGACCCATGATATATAGAAACCACAATGGGGAAAGTCACAATGTGGAAGGAATAACTATAGTTACCATGGATATTATCTCTCATTTGCAGATGGAGAAACTGATGATCAGAGAAATTAGGTGTCTAGTCACCATTCACATTAGTATTGCAGGCAGATAGAGAGTAGGCCTTGGTTTCCATCCCTGCCACATGTGATTCTGGGCAAGTCTCTTGATCTCTGAGTGCCCACAAGCATTCCTCTAAGACAATACTTACACAGGTGCCCCTTACACTGGTAAAGGCAGCTTACTTCTCTATCCCAACAAAATCAGTTTCAGTAGGAAAAAATCTGTACCAATAAGATACATCCACACAGTCCTACTCTGATACCTCATTGTGATGTGGGGGTGATTCTGGGGCTCTTGAAATCTATTCCTGTTGAATATAAGCCCTGGAACATTGTACCATGGTGAAAAAATAAGGACAGAGCTTTCTGAAGACCATTCTATCTGCGTTCAGAGAGGTGCATTGCCAATAAGCTAACAACTCAGTAAAGAATTTTTTGGCCATGGTAACCCATGATCCAAAGGAAAACACCAAGTGGCACTCAGGCCTACATAGTACCTCTTCTGTGGTGATAGTAGCAAAGTGATGGGAAAGGGGGTCTAGGATGCTCAGAATTGCATTGTTTTTAGACTCTACAAATTTTAATTTGACTGTTGGTATTCAACATATGAGATTCTTAGCCAAGCAGACACACTGCTGGAGGAGATTAATCATGCCAATCTTAGCTTTCTAGAAGCTAAATAGAACGATGGTCTGCAGTTATAGTTTTGGAGGGCCAAAGAAAGGAGTTCGTAGAATTGGTTGTACCATACATCCAAAGATAACAAGAAATATATTATTTCATGAGACAACTGGTTAACTATCATTATAGTCGCAATGATAGATATTTGCCTCGGACATAATTGCAAGGTTTGCACCAACATCCATTACAGTAGCCATAAAGAAATTCTAAGAGGAACTTGCTAAGGCCTTCCAAACAAAATTATTCTACATTCTGATATTAGAAACTTCAGCTCCAAGGTGAAAAGAGGTGAGAATGGGAAAACATGATTGACAAAAAGGAATGAGAGTGACTAAATCAAACATTTGTACACAGAAGCCTCATGCCTTTATATCATGAATACTTTGAGGAAAGAATTGGTAGGCACTGAGTATGGTGAATGCCAAACAATTTCACAGAAAAAAGGAAATGTGTTCTATCTTAGGAGACCACAAAAGACTTCTTTTTTCTGTATAATCATGATTGTCCACCTCAGCCCACTCCCACCATTCCCACAATGCACCTGCAAGTGTCTATATGTTAGAAGATCTCTAGACAAGAGGAAGCCAGTGCCTCCCCAAGCAGCTCATTCCACTTTGGAGTATCTCATAATGTTGCAGAAGCTTTTCTGGCCTAAACTTGCCTCTTGGCCACTTTCTCCACCTCTAAATCTATCATCCTGTGATCCTGTGACTTGTTGTTTCTAGTCCTGCCCTCTAGTGCCAATCGAAACAAGTCGAATCTCTTTTCCACATGACAAACCTTCTAATACTTGACAGTTATCATGTCCCTTGCTAAGTGTTTTCTTCTTCAGGCTAAACATCTCAAAAGCTTTCAAGTGAGCCTTATAAGTAGTAGTTTCCAGTCCCCTCACTGTTCTTTCGAGCCTCATTTATTTTTCTGTGTCTTTCCTAATGTTTCTGGAGTACCAAGCTGATTCTGGTCTTTTCTTTTAAGGTTCAGCTAGAAGGTTTCCCCTTCCATGATGCTTTCTCTGATTGCTAGAGGACAAAATGATTTCTCTTCCTTCTGATATCAACTGGGAACTTCCTAACAATGACAGGTCCCAAAGTGAAATGGGTTGCCTTGGAGAAAGGGTGGGGTCTCTCTCATTGGAGGTCTTCAAGTAGAAGCTGACATGTTGGAAATGTTACAATAAGGGTTTCTTCATGTATGGATTGAACTAAAGGGTTGCTGAGGCCCCTTCCAACTCTAAAGTTATGTGATGCTATTAATTTATCAAAGACCTTGTACATTGACCTCTTTCCTAGGTACATGGCACATCTCTTTCTGGACTGTGAACTCTGCCAATGTAGGGCCAGGTTTATACTTCTGTGCTCCATACCTCTAATACCTTGCACAAAATGGGCCATCTGGTAAGATGCTTTAAGAATATTACCCTGTACTTGCCTAATTATATTTTCATATATATTATTTCATTGGATTTGGCACAATATTCCAGTTTTAAAGATAAGGAATGGAGGACTGCAGAGGGCGTGACTTGCCAAGGTCACACAGCAAGTAAATGGCAAAGTTGGAATTTAAATTCCAACCATCTGGCTCTAAAGACCAAGTTCTTTTCATGATGTCATTCTCAGTATGATGAGCATGAATGTGAGGTGTACATGACAGACAGACCCAGCCATGCACATCTCTCCTTGGTATGGTAGCAAGTAGAGTGAGCCAGAAAAAATATAAGATGTCCCCTAATTAGACTGTTTTCTCACTAGGCAGCCCTTAAAATAGTTTCCATTGGGAACCACCTCCAAGTGAGGAAAATGATTCTGCTGATGATGGATGGAAAGCACTGTGGGGAGCCATCATAATGGTGATATGGATATGCAAAATGGAATAAAAACAACCAAGTGACCTGCAGGAACTATGCATTGCTTATTTACAAAGCCCTGAAAAGCAGAGTTGCTAATGAGCATTGCTGATGGACCTTTAAACAAAATATCCATCACAAATGGTGGCCTGATGCTGGGAAAGCAAACGATCAATCCTTAATGCTGAGCAAGGATCAATACATAAGCCACTGGAAATGGAAATGTGAGCTTCACATACACTAACAAGTATAGATCAAAGTCAGAGATGAGGCCAGGTTGTTTGGAGAGACCATCTTGGAAATTTAAAATGGGAAAGGCCCCTGGCTCCTCTAATGATTACACACAGAAAGAATGGATGCAGCACTTAATTACCATTTCAATTTGCTGTGTTTCTCCTTCCTCCAAACATCAAAGCACCTATTCTGTTAGGAATTCTCTTTGAAAGGTGGGGTTTTCTGGCCTGGAGGAGGGAGGGCTTAAATCTGGGTCCTGTGAAATCGTAGTTCATAGGATCATAAATTTAGGATTGGAAGCAAGACTTTAGAGATCAGCTAGTCCAATCCCATCATTTCATATAAAAGGAACTGAGGCTAAGAGAGGTGATTTGCCCAAAAATCAGAGAAAGAGAAAGCAGAAGAACCAGAATTTGGATCAAGTCCTTAGACTATAAATTGGACATTCATTCTGCTGCATCAAGATACTCTGCAAGTTCCCTTAGGCCCACAAATGATTGGGTGATCAAACAACTGACAAGCCTGCCTTCAAGTATCTGATTATGTTTCCAGAGGATGGTCAATTTCAGAAAACGAAGAGAAAATTTACCAAGTGTTTTTTAAGTGCATGTTGCATAGAGCACTATGCTGAGGGGCAGGGTTAGAGGGTGATACAAACTTCGGAGAGAATATAGGTCCTGCCTTTATGGAGATAAAAACAAGGTGCTAGGTAAGGTGGAGAGAGGTTGCTACCATCTGAGGAGGGAAACATCACTGATCTTAGGATCATGAAATCATAGATCCATATCTGGAAGGAACCATAGAGGACATCTAGTCCAGCACCCTCATGTTATAAATATGTGGTAAAACTGAAGCCCAGGGAGGTTAAGTGATTTGCCCAGGATCATAAAGGGAATGAGCATTAAAGTGGAGATGGGAATGTCTACTATGAAGCTATTGAAATAGACATTCATTCAGTCATTCAATACTTATCACCTGTCATAAAAGATTCTCTTCTGTGTGTCTTTCCTTAAATCCCTCAAAGAAGATCTGCTTAATGCACAGGCAGACTTCTTCTGTTAGGTACAATCTTGAGGATACAAGTCTAACACTTAAGAGGTCCTTGTTTCCTCTCACTGTCACTATATAATTGGCCCACCTCCTTTTTAATTATGGCATATTCTTGGTAACATCTTTCACGCTACTTCTTATGTCCATATCACCACTGAGAATCTGCTACAGACTGCTTATGTCCATCATGAGTCATTCCATTGACCTTTGGGTCCTCTGCCATTTTGATTCTCCCAGGGTCATGCTGTTCCATGAGTCACAGCTATATAGCATCTCTAAGATGCATGTTAAAATGAGCTATTGATGTCTCCAGAATCATTAAAAACACTGTGCAATGTACCCCAAGACGTTCAAATGCATCCCCCCTCCTTCACAACTCTGAATCCAGCTCCCCAATTCTGGATGTTCTAGAGATGATTAAACACACATATACACTTAGGCACAAACAACAGCAACAACAAAACCCCACTCCATCAAGAAACTGGTAAAATATCCTCAGTGGTTTAACCTTATATGACAATATATGCCCAGTGGAGGTACCACCTACTTTTTTCCCAAGACACTTTTCTGTTTTCCAAGCATAAAGAAAGAAAATGCATGTTACTCTGAAAATAAGCCTAGCTCATCTGGCCAACTGCTTTTCAATCATTCTCCTTTCTTCCTTTCTTCCTTCCTTCCCTCCCTCCCTCTCTGCATCTCTCTCTCTCTCTACACACACACACACACACACACACACACACACACACACACACACACACACATAATGAGCAAAAAGTCCTTTATCAAATTAGGCGCTGTCAAAATGATGCATGTGTTGCATACCAGGGAAATGCTACTGTGCTCAGGGTTGGATGGCATTTTGATGTTGTTTTGCCATTCCTCTTTCTTTAAAGGAGCAGCATGAAAGTTTTATTTTTAGTCCCCCCCAAATCCTTGTTTCATTGCTCATCTTTGGGGTTCACCAACATTTGCATTATATTATTCTATTTTCTTCTGTTTATGAGTCAGGTGCAACATTTTCTTGAGAAAGAAATTTGGCTTACAAGGGGCTCCAGCTAAGATTTGGCTAAAATAAGTGTTTGCTTTTTTCTTCCAGACTCAAGAGTCTTTTAGGGGTTTGCTTTTGTAAACAATCCATGCAACAACCTTGCCCGAGCCTCATTTAAATGCTCAGGGAAAAGACAAAGGACATTCAACAACAAGAATCCTGTCAATGGAAAGAATGAAAAAATTTTGTCCACTAAATGGTGCTCTTTTTTCAGTGGTAGATATGGCCTTGGCTAGGACCTTAGAGCCATCATTAATTTCTCCTTTCTTACCCCCCCCCCCCACCATTTCTATTGAAATGCCTAATTTTGTCAATTCTTCCTTGTCAATATATCTCCTATCTGTTCACTTATTTCCATTCACATTCACCATGCCATCTCTCAAATGGAGGACTGCAATTGTCTCCTAATAGGTCTTTCTGCTTATAGTGTTCTCCTTTGTCAGTTTCTCATATGTTACTGAAATTATCTTCCTAAGGCTCAGGGCTAATCATGCACTTCTTTGCTTAAGAAGTTTCAGTGGCTACTTACTGCCTCTAGGAGAGAATAGAAACTCCTCCACAAGAATTTATTTATTTATTTTTTTAAGCAATTGGGGTTAAGTAACTTGCTCAAGGTTACACGGCCAGGTGTTTCTGGGTGGGTGCTAAGTGTCTGAGCCCGGGATTCGATCTCCAGGTCTTCTCAACACTGGAGCTGGTGCTCTTACTTGCTGTGCTACCTGGCCGCCCCTAAAGAGGTTTTTTTTTTTTGCCTTTTGGGGGGAAATTGGGGTTGTTACTTGCCCAAGGTTACAAGGCTAGTTTGTGTGTGTGTGTGTGTGTGTGTGTATGTGTGTGTGTTAAGTGTCTGAGGCCAGAACCGAACTCAGATCCTCCTGACTCCAGGCCGGCACTTTTACTCACTGCGCCACCTAACCACCCCAGGATTAAGAGTTTTGTTTTTGTTTTGTATTTTTTTAAAGCAATTGGGGTTAAGTAACTTGCTCAAGGTTACACGGCCAGGTGTTTCTGGGTGGGTGCTAAGTGTCTGAGCCTGGATTCGATCCCCAGGTCATCCTGACACTGGAGCTAGTGCTCTTACTCGCTGTGCTACCTGGCTGCCCCCCCTTTTTTTATATTTTATTTATTTATTTATTTATTTATCTATTTATTTATTTATTTATTTATTTATTTATTTTTTTAGCAATCGGGGTTAAGTAACTTGCTCAAGGTTACACGGCCAGTTATTTCTGGGTGTCGTGCTGAGTGTCTGAGCCCGAGATTCGATCTCCAGGTCGTCCCAACACTGGAGCCGGTGCTCTTACTCGCTGAGCCACCTGGCCGCCCCTGAAGTTTTTTTTAAGTATTTTTTTTGTTTTTGCTTTTTTTTTTGGAGGGGGGGAAGGTAAGGCAATTGGGGTTAAGTGACTTGCCCAAGATCACATGGCTAGTTTTGTGTTAAGTGTCTGAGGCCAGATTTGAACTCAGGTCCTCCTGACTCCAGGGTTGGTGCTCTATTCACTGCGCCACCTAGCCACCCCCTCCACAAGAATTTAAAGCCCTTCACAGTTGGACTCCAGGCTATCTTTCCTACCTTACTTCACAGAACTTCCCTTCTCACCTTCTATATTCCATACAAATTAGATATTAGACACTCTCTGACCTTTACATTCTATTGACTTTCTCTGTGTGTCCAGACAAGCCATTTCCATGTCTGGAATAGTCTTCCCTAATATCTGTGCCCAGCGAAACCCTTCCCTTTCTTCCTGGCCTAAACTCTTTGTGTCATATCTTCCTTCAAGCCTCCCTTGATCTCCTGTTATCATGAGCATTATTCTGGAATCGTTTGTGCTCCTTGGTTTGACCTCTTACATGAACTCCATACATTCTAACATTGACCCTGCCTGCCAGTGGATAATAAGATCCTTAAGGTCAGGGAATATTTTTCGTCTTTGTGTATCTAAGAATGTGCAATGCAATGTACATAGTAGATGCTTAATTAACGTTTGTTGACTTGATCCAATGATTTAACAACTCTTCAGCTCCCCCCCCAGCCCCAAAGAAAAGCTGCTAAGTATACCTTTCATCATTTGTATTGCAGAAATAGAACTGCTAGCTTTAATATCACTAAAAAGTCAATATGTCAAAGCCAAGATGGTGGATTAGGGGCAATCTGGTTGAACTCTCTCAATATTCTCCACCAAATAACTTTAAAATAATACCTCAAATCAAATTTTGGAGTGATAGCACCAACAAAAGGTCAGGATGAGACATTTTTCTGACCTAAGAAAATTTAGGAAGCCAACAGAAGTTTGTGACACCAGGGTAGAAACCTGTCCACAGCTCACATGCACATAGCAGCTTGAGAAGATCTCATCCCATACACCAAGACGGGGCTGGACAACTGATCAGAAAGAGATTATAGCGGATCCTTTGCTGGTACTGGACACAGCTGACACTGATAGGCAACTCCATTGCCGAAATGCAGTTCTGTGTTACAGCTCCAGAGCTGAGAGAAGTGCAGGTGGTCAGTCACAACAGAGTAAGGGCCCTGGTCACAGTTCCAGGGCAAAAAGGGTGCTAGCACTTGTGGCTATAGGGAATCAGGGGCCCTTCTTGGGTAGAGACCAGAGTAGAGGCCAGGAGAGCAGTGACCACACCTCACCCAGGATCACCTCAGAGGCACCAAAAACTTGCAGACTACCAGAACAAGCTCTGAAAATAGTAGTATGAAAAAGCCTGAAGTTAGCTACCTTAATCCCATGCAAGCAGAGCCCAATTTTAACATAAAGTTCAAAGTAAAAAAATAGTTGGAAAAATGAGCAAACAACAATAGCAACAAATAATTCAACCAAAAAAAGTTACCATAGTGGCAGGCAATACCAAGACTTAAACTCAGAAGAAGACAACAATGTGAAAATAGCTACAAGCAAAGCCTCAAAGGGGGGAGGGGATACAAAATGACCAAAAACCCAACAAGAATTCTTGAAAGAGTTAAAGAATGGGATAAGAGTAGTAGAGAAAAAATTGAAAAAATAAATGAGTGATGAAAGAGAATTATAAATAGATAATTAATAGCTTGGTAAAAAAAAAGGCACCAAAAATACAAAAGAAATAACACATTTATATCACATTCATAAACTATAATTCTTTTAGTCATTCCCCAGCTGATGGATATGCCCTCAGTTTTCAAATCTTTACTATCACAAAAGGAGCTTCTTTTTTATATATATATTTGAATATCTGATTTTAAAACTTTCAATTCCAGATTCATTCCCTTCCCCCCCTGCCACCCATCCCCACTGGGGAGACAAGCAGTTCAGTATAGGTTGTACATGTGCAGCTAATGCAAAACAATAACGTAGTAGATGTATTGTAAAAGACTGACTATATTTCCCTCCCTCCTATCCCACCTCCCACTTGTTCTATTCTCTACTTTGATCCTGTCCCTTTTCAAAAGTGGGTGCTTCCAACTTCCCTCCCCCCCCAGCCTGCCCTCCCTTCCATCATCCCCCCTCACATCCCCTTCCTCCCTATTCTCCTGGAGGGTGAGATCCCCTATTTAGTGTGTATTTCCCTCCCTCCTCAGGCCAGATTCAATAGGAATAAGGTTGACCTATTCCCTTTTGCCTTCCTATTCTTTCCCTCTGTTGTAACCATTTCCCCTTGCCTCTTCTGTATGAGATAGTTTACCCCACTCTATCTCTCCCCATCTCCTCTCATTATATTCCTCTCACCTCTTAATTTCACCTTTTAAGTATCATCCCTTCCTGTTAAATTGGTCCCATGCCCCCTATCTATGTATACCTGTAAATATATATACACACGTTCACATATGTATTCATATGCCTATTGAACTGTAAGAAATGATGAAGTACATAGTTTCAGAAAAACCTGGGGAGACTTGTACTTGTACTAACTGAAGCAGAATGGTGTAGGAAGAATTTTGAGAAAATTTATATAAAAACAACAATATTGTGAAGACAAATAATTTTATAAGACTCAGAAACTCTGATCAACCCAATAAACAACCACAATTTCAGAGGAGTTATGATGAAACTTTCTCTTCATCTCCTCATAAACTCAAAGTGCAGAGTGAGACATATATATGTATGTGTATGTGCATGCATATGTATGTTACATATTATAAATACATGCAAATATAAGTACATGCACACATAAATGAATAAACAGCCAAAAAAAAAGAAATAACACATTTAAAAACCAAATTGACCCAATTGCCTTGCCTTCCCCCTCAAAAAAAAAAAAAAAAAACAAAAACCCAAATTAAACTAATGGAAAAAGATGCCAAAAAATAAACAAAAAAAAAGAACACCTAAAAAAAAAAAATTAAGGGACCAAATTGCCTTGCCTTCCCCCTCAAAAAAAAAAAAAAACAACAACAACCCAAATTGAACTAATGGTAAAAGATGCACAGAAATTAACTAAAGAAAAGAACTCCTTAAAAAACAGAATTGGGGGCAGCTAGGTGGTGCAGTGAATAGAGCACCAGCCCTGGAGTCAGGAGGATTTGAGTTCAAATCTGGCCTCAAACATTTAACACTTATTAGCCATGTGACCCTGGGCAAGTAACTTAACCTCAATTGTCCTGCCTTCTCCCCTTCAAAAAAAAAAAAACCAACAGAATTGCTCAAATGAAAAAAAAGGTACAAAATTTCATTGAAGAAAATAATTCCTTAAAAATTAGAACTGTGCAAGTAGAAGCTAATGACTCTATGAGACATCATGAAACAATAAAACAAAGACAAAAGAATGAAAAAATAGAAGAAAGTGTGAACTATCTCATCAGCAAAAACAACTAACCTGGAAAATAAATTGAGGAGAGATAATTTAAGAATTATTGGATTACGGGGCAGCTAGGTGGCATAGTGAATACAGCAGTGGCCCTGGAATCAGGAGGACCTGAGTTCAAATCTGGCCTCAGACGCTTAACACTTACTAGCCGTGGGACCTTGGGAAAGTCACTTAACCCCAAATGCCCTAACTTCCCCCTCCAAAAAACAAAAACAAGAATTATTGGACTACTTGAAAGCCATGATCAAACACAGAGCCCTCACATCACATTTCAAGAAAGTATCAAGAAAAACTGCCCTCATATCCTAGAAGCAGAAAGTAAAATAGCAATGGAAAGAATCCACTGATCACCTCAGAAAAGAGATTCCAAAAGGAAGACTCCCAGGAATGTTACAGCTAAATTCTGAATCTTCCAGTTCTAAGAAAAAATCTTCAAGCAGTCAGAAACAATTCAAATACTGTAGAGCCACAGTCAAGATCACACAAGGTTTAGTGTCATCTACATTAAAGGAGTCAAGGGTATGGAATATGATATTCTGGAAGGAAAAGGACCTAGGATTATAACCAAGAACAACCTGCCTAGCAAAACCGTGTATAATCCTTCAGGGGAAAATGGGTATTTAATAAAATAGAAGACTTTCAAGCATTCCTGATGAAAAGACCAGAGCTAAATAGAAAATGTGACATTCAAACACAAGACTCAAGAGAAGCATAAAAAAGTAAACATGAAAGAGTACCATAAGGGTCTCAATAAAGTTAAACTGTTTACATCCTGATATGGGAATATAATACATATAACTTCTAAAATTTTTATAGTTATTAGGATAGTAGAATGGAATTTATATAGATAGATGGTATGGGTGTGAGTCAATTATGTTGGAATTATCTCCAAAAAATAATGAAGGGGTGAGAAAGAGGGATGCACTGGGAGAAAGGGGAAGGAAGAGATAGAATGGGGAAATTTTCTCACATAAAAGAGATGTGCAAGGAAGAGATTTTACATTGGAGGGGAAAATGGAAGGAGAGAGCAATGTTTGAACCACACACACACACACACACACACACACACACACACACTCCGTTGTATATAGACATGTAACTTGCCTGATAGGGAAGTAGGAGGGGAAGGGTATGAAAGGAATGGGGTAGGGGAATGATAAAAGAGAGGACAGATTAAGGAAGGTAGTGGTAAGAAGCAAAAGAAAATTTAAGAGGGACATGATTAAAAAAAGAAAGAGGGGAGCGGCTAGGTGGCACAGTGAATAGAGCACCAGCTCTGGAGTCAGGAGGACCTGAGTTCTAATCTGGCCTCAGACACTTAACACAAAACTAGCTGTGTGACCTTGGGTAAGTCACTTAACCCCAATTGCCCTCCAAAAAAAAGCAAAAGGAAAAGAAACAGAAGAAAATGGGATGGAGGCAAATACACACTTAACTGTGACTGGGATGAGCTCACCCATAAAATAGAAGTGGATAATAGAATGAAACCTGAATCCAATAATATGTTGTTTACCAGAGACATACTGAAAACAGAAAGACATATACAGAGAATTAAAATAAAGGGCTGGAGCAGAATCTAACATGCTTTAGCTGAAGTAAAAAAGGCAAGGTTAGTAATCATGATCACAGACAAAGCAAAAGCAAAAATAGACTCAATTAAAAGATAATCAGAGAAATTACATTATGCTAAAAGGAACCATAGACAAAGAAGTAATATAAAAAATTTATAGCAAGTTTCTCTGACAAAAACCTCATTTCTCAAATATATATTGAGCATAGAACTGAGCCAAATTTATAAAAATAAGAGCCATGCCCCAATTGACGTATTGTCAAAGGACATAAACAGGCAGTTTTCAGAAGAAATCAAAGCTATCTATAGTCATATGAAAAAAATACTCTAAATCATTCTTGATTAGAGAAAGGCAAATCAAAACAATTCTGAGGCACCAACTCACACCTATCAGAAATGACAAATGTTGGAGGGGATGAGGGAAAAAAGTAGGTACTTTATTGAATTGTTGATAGAGTAGTAAACTGGCCCAACCACTCTGGAGAACAATTTGGAACTATACCAAAGGGCAATAAAACTGTGCCTACCCTTTGTCCCAGCAATATCATTATTAGGTCTGTAACTCAAAGGGATGAAAGAAAAACCAAAAGGACCCATATGTACAAAAATATTTATAGCAGCTCTTTTTGTGGTGTCAAAGAATTGGACATTGAGGGGATGCATATCAATAGGAGAATGGCTGAACAAGTTGTGGTATATGACTGTGAAGGAGTACTGTTGTGCTGTGGGAAATGATAAAGGAGGTAGTTTCAGACAAACATAGCAAGACCTGTATGAACCTGATGCAAAGTGAAGTGAGAAGAACCAGGAGTTCATTGTGCACAGTAACAGCAATGTTGTAATGATGCTCAAATATAAAATATAAAAGACTTGACTATTCTGATCAATACGATGGTTGGAGACAATTCCAAAGGACTCACGATGAAAAAATGCTTTTCACCTAAAGAGAGAGAAATGATGAACTCTGAGTTCAGAAGTATAATTTTCTCACTTTCATCATTTTTCTTGCTTTTTAAAAAATATGGCTTATAAGGAAATATGCTTTGTATGAAAAAAAAACTGATGACTCTCTTATGCCACTCTCTTCTACCTTAAAGCAAACTGTACATGTTCGTAAAACGTAAAATATGGAAATATAATTGGAGCTGAAGAAATAGAGAGATAAACTCCACCAAAAATGTCAATATGTCTTAAACAATAATATTAGCTTATCCTGTGCCCGGCTGGGTTGCTGTCATATTGTGACACAGCTTCCTTGGACAAATGAAAACCACTATAGGAATAAACCATAAAGCATCACAGGACTTATTGAAGAATTCTTAAATGTGACAACAAGTTTTCAGTGTAGCACACAAACCCCTTTTTTGACTCTCCAAACCTTACACTCATATTGTCAGGTTAGGTCTTCATGGGGCAACTGACTACTTCTCTCCTCAGGATACTAGAGGTAATCCTGACTGTTTCCAGGGATTTTAAGTATTGTTGTGCATAAGCTCCCATTGGGTGTACCCCCTCATTAGTTATCAGTCAGCCAGAATTAATTGGTTTTTAGAAAGGGGTATTCACTAGGGTATTATATTAAAAATGGTTGGAATAAAACAAATCCCTCATAGATATGGGGTGTACTATTCCATAAGTCCATACAGAATCTAGAGGAAAGTGGGTTCAAGTTTAGAAAGCCCATAAAATGGAAGTGGCAAAGGGGCAACTTATAGTTTCTGGCTACTAAAAGTTCTTTTCTCTCTTCTAAGTGTGCTCATGAAAAGAAACAAATGAGGTCCATCTTAAGTGTAACTTCCTACTAGACTCTGAATGTTGGTACCTTCATAGAGACCTGAGGATACAGATACTGCTGTTAGCTAATGATCTTCTATGGACAGTGCTCTGAGAAGTACAAATCTTCTGATCTTTTAAGTTCAGAAATCATCCTCTAGATAATATTGGTCAATACTGGGGTATATATAGGGCATCCTGTCAAATGTTTAATAGCCAGATCTCCAAGAAAAATTAAACAAAACATGCATAATTTTATGCTTAGACTGCATTAGTAACATTTTCTCTATCCCTTTCTTAAGTCTAGAACTAAGAACTAGAACTTAAGTCTATCTACAGTATAATAAATCAAGCCATGATTTATAGCTTTTGCTAATTTCAGAAGTGTAAGTGCTCAAAGTAAGCATTGAATAATCACCTCTTGTGAATCAGTTTGAGCAGGCTCCCATCATTCTCAAGGGTGTATCAGTCCCTCTGCCCTCTGGTAGAGGCAAAAAGATTCTTCCCCTTCTCTTACTCCCAAGGCTTGACTGACTTTTTTTTTCAAATGCTTTATTAACTTCTGATTTACATCATTCATTTCTGCCACATTTTGAGTTACAAAATTTCTCCACATTTTTCCCCTACCCACCCCCCCAAAAATAGCAGTCCCACAGGATATCCCCTCCTCCAAGCTGCTCTTTCCCATATTTTCTCCCATACCCCTTTCGACTTTTCCAGTAGATCTCTATGCCCCAGTGCCTGTATATCTTATTTCCCAATTACATGTAAAATAGTATCGATAATAGTATACAAACACACACACACACACACACACACACATATATATATATATACATATTTGAATATTTGATTTTAAAACTTTGAATTCCAGATTCATTCGCTTCCTTCCTCCCTTGTCACCCACCCTTACCGGGTGTTCAGTATAGGATGTACACGTGTGGCTAATGCAAAACAATAACATAGTAGATATATTGTAAAAGACTGACTATATTTCCCTCCCTCCTATCCCACCACCCACTTGTTCCGTTCTCTACTTTGATTCCATCCCTTTTCAAAAGTGGGTGCTTACAACTTCCCTTGCCCCAGCTTGCCATCCCTTACATCATCCCCCCTCTCATCCCCTTCCCCCCCCTACTCTCCTGTAGGGTGAGATACCCTATTTAGTGTGTATTTCATTCCCTCCTCAAGCCAAATTCGATGGGAATAAGGTTGACCCATTCCCTTTAGCCTTCCTATTCTTCCCCTCCATTGTAACCATTTCCCCTTGCCTCTTCTGTATGAGATACTTTACCCCATTCTGTCTCTCCCCATCTCCTCTCATTACATTCCTTTCTCACCTCTTAATTTCACCTTTTAAGTATCATCCCTTCCTGTTAAATTGGCCCTGTGCCCTCTATCTATGTATACTTGTAAACATATTTACACATATCCACATATGTATTCATATGCCCATATCCCTCATATATATTTCCATTCCCTTCAACTACTGAGAAAAGTTTCATAAGTTACAATTATTGTTTTTCCGTGTAGGAATGTTAATAGTTCAACTTTGATAAGTTTCTTATGATTTCTTTTCCCTGTTTACCTTCTCATGCTTCTCTTGCTTCTTGTATATGAATGTCAAATTTCTGTTCAACTCTGGTTTTTTCAGCAAGAATGCTTGAAAGTTTTCTATTCCATGGAATGACCATATTTTCCCCTGAAACATGATACTCAGTTTTGCTGGGTAGGTGACTCTTGGTTTTAATCCCAGCTCCTTTGCCCTCCAGAATATCATATTCTAAGCCCTTCGATCCCTCAGTGTAGAAGCTGCCAGATCCTGCGTTATCCTGATTGTGTTTCCACAATATTCAAATTGTTTCTTCCTGGCTGCTTGTAATATTCTCTCCTTAATCTGGGAATTCTGGAACCTGGCTATAATATTCCTAGGAGTTTTCTTTTGGGGATCTTTTTCAGGAGGTGATCGGTGGATTCTTTCAACCTCTATTTCGCCTTCTGATTCTAAAACATCAGGGCAGTTTTCTTTGAGAACTTCCTGGAGGATGATTTCTAGGTTCTTACTTTGATCATGGCTTTCAGGTAGTTCAATAATTTTTAAATTATATCTCCTGGATCCATTTTCCAGGTCAGTGGTTTTTCCCACTAGATATTTCACATTGCCTTCTATTCTTTCATTTGTTTGGATCTGTTTAACAGCATCTTGATTTCTCATAAAGTCATTAGCTTCCATTTGTTCCAGTCTAATTCTGAAGCAATGATTCTCCTCATTGAGCTTTTGAGATTCTTTTTCCATCTGGCAAATTCAACTTTTTAAGGCATTCTTCTCCTCATTGCCTTTTTGAGCCTCTTTTGCCATTTGAGTCAGTCTGTTTTTTAAAGTGTTATTTTCCTCAGTCAGGCTGTTGACTCTCATTTCATAATTTTCTTGTGTCATTCTAATTTCTCTTCCCAATTTTTCCTCCACTTCTCTTATCTGCTTCTTACCTGTAACCAGCTCATATTTTCCTTTGAAGCTTTTGGTGCAGGAGTTCTGACTTCACTGTCTTCTTCCTGTTCCATGCTTTGCTCCTTTTTGTCCCCAAAATAGGAGTGTAATGTTGGAATCTTCTGTCTGGTTTGTTTGCTTTGCCTGGTCATGTCACCCCTCAGTCACTTGACCCCTGGGCTTTTTGCCACAGTAGGACTCTGCCACCAGAAAGGGGAGCTTTCGTCCCAAACGCTGGGGTTCTCTCAGTTGCCAGAGGGGTGCCCTCTCTGAAGCCTCTACATGCTCTGGCAAGCTAGACCTACACGCCAGGACCTCCACCCTAGACTGCAATCCAGATCCAAGAAGGTTAAAGCAAGAGCGAATACCCCTCAAACTGGTGCTTGGTCCCCCTACACTCTGCAGACTAGGAGCTGAAGCTGCCACGTGGCATGGCTGGCTGTGCCGGCGCCTCATCGGCTTCTCACCCTGGGGCGCAAAAGCCACACACTCCCACTTACTGGTCCCAAAGTTCAGACTGCACTGACCTCTCACTTTGTCCTTCACATCTATGTGTTGATAAATCTGGATATGGCCACAGTTGCTGCTGATCTGGGGTCCCTCCAGCCGAGGCTGGTCAGGCCCTCCTAGGGCTAAAGCCTTGGTGTGGGGCTGGGCTTGGCTCCCAGTCACTGAGCTGACCAATTCCTGCCAGCCTGCCGGGCTGTCCTCAGCGGGAGGTTAGCCTCTCTGTGTCATTTTGTGGGTTCTGAAGATCCAAAGTTTGTTTAGAGTCCCCTTTTTACATGGATTGGGGAAGGTGGAAGCTGGAGCAGCAAGGAGGTCCTGCTTCTACTCCGCCATCTTGGCTCTGCCCCCCCGCCCCCAGCTTGACTGACTCTTGTTAGAGTAGGCTTTCTCTATTATGGATTGATAGATACATAGATAGATAAATAGATAGATGGATGGATAGATAGATAGATAGATAGATCTAGGTAACTAGATAATATCTAGATACATAAATGGTAGATAATACTCATTAGATCTATTATAGATCTATATTTTTAGATCTATAATTATATATTTATAGATCTATTATTTTATCTATTATGCCTATTAGATACCTAGTAGATAGTATCTAGATAGACAGATCATATCTAGATATATAAATTATCTGTCACACAAATATACACAGACACAGGTCTTTCAACTAATCCCAATACATTTGTAGCATACTGTCATTTAATTATATCCAATATCTCAAAAGTACTTTACTTCTCCCAAATCAGTTAAGGATCTGTTCTTACCTAGTTTATGTCATTGACTGAGTAATACAATAGGGTTCTCTAGGCCTCCTGCAATAATTGAGGTGATAGTGTGACATCTACTTTCTACTTAAGTACAATGGGAAACTCAAGTAAAGCAACCATGAAATGGAGATATTTGTTGTCTCCCAAACTAACTTTCAAAAGATAAACTGCATTAGACAATTATCCACAATAACTTATCTACAACAGCACTTTTCATGCATGATTTCATTGGATTCTTGTCACAAACCTATGAAGTATGTAGTTATTAGGAGTACTATTATACTCATTTTATAGGTGAGGAAACCAAGGCTAGACAAATCACATGATCAGTATTCCTAAGAGATAGGATGTGAGTACAGATCTTCCTAACTCCAAGTTGATTAGGCAGTGATTCTGACACATCTTATCACAGATTGATCAACAAACATTAATTGCCCTCCCACTGCTGATGTTGGTTTTACTGCCCATCTCACTTTGGTGAGAGAATAAGTGCCACCTACAATTAGAGTCAAAAAGATGTAGAAGCAGATGGCATCACCTCTGACCCAACTGGTTACATGACCATGATCAAGTCATTTTATCTCTCGGTGTTCTAAGTAGTGCTCTAAGTTGCAAAGATGACACAAACCTCCACTGATAGAGGGAGTTTCCTTGCCAGGGAGGTCTGTATGCCAATGAAATCACAGGGCCAGTACCTATAGCTAGCTCTTTTTTTTGCTTTTTGGAGGGAGGAAGGCAGGGCAATTGGGGTTAAGTGGACTGCTATCTCTAAGACACAGAAGGGCTATCACTGAAATGGTTCCAGTGCCAACAAATCATTCTCTAGGAGGTGATAGTGAGGGCTTTCTGCTGAATACTGCCCCCTTTGGAGGAAAAGCTGAGAAAGCCTCCAGCTGTCAGGCACAGGAGAGCTAACAGAGCCCGAAGTCAGATTTGCTTCATAAGATGTTTCCCACTATGACCTGAGCAGGCCTATAACCCACTTCTGTTCTCTTCAAAATTCATTTAAAAAGCATTAAATAAATACCTACTTTGTCCTGGGCACTGTACAAAGTTTTATGAATACAGGAACAGAAATCAAATGATCTCTGTCCTCTGGGAGCTTATGTTCTCCTGAATCCTCTTTCAATAATATCCTCAAATGAAAATAGACTCCAAACCCTATGGAGGGAAATCAGGGGGTTTAGAACAGAAAGCATGGTGGTATTTAAAGGCAGAGAGTCTGGGTTAAAATCTCAGTTCTAAAACTTAATAGCAAAATGGTCTTAAACAAGTTGGTTGACATCTATGTACTTCTTTCCTTACCTGTTGAAAGAGGGGATTTGCTTAGATGACCTCAAAAGCCCCCTGTAGCTTGAAACATGAGTATGTTAGATTTACTGATCTAAAACAACCCCTGGTACAAAACATCCCCCTAGCATGGACCTAGTACCCCATGCCATTCTGGATAGGGCAATGTGTCATAATGGAGTCAGGAAAACTAGGTTTCACATTTCACCTCTGACATTTACTAGCTGTGTGACTGTGAACAAGTGACTTTGCCATTTAGGGCCTCAGTTTCATCAAATGTAAATTAAGGAGATAATAGTTAAAACATCTACCCCCCCATGATTGTTTTGAGTTTCGAATAAAATAATATGTATAAAGTGCTTTATACACCTTAAAGTGCTATACAAATAACTGTTAATTTATTATTATGCTGTATTATTAATTAATTTCTGTGGCAAATAAAATCTGAATATTCCAGAACTTAATGGAGTAGTTTACTAAGAACCAGACTCATATCTACTGCTTTCAACATTTTTTTCTTAATGAGTCTTGAGTTGTTCCTGGAGTCTGGACAATTGACCTAGCTGTGAGGCTTAATTCTAGTAGGGGGCATGCTAATCTAGCCTTCAACTCTACACCAAGGAGCATCATTCTTTGCACTGAGCACTTACTTCCTCTTATTGTCTTTGCTTCCACTGAAAACTTGGTTCCCAATCTGTCCCTTGCCACTGATTCAAGAATGAGTGGTCCATAGGTTATAGATCTGGGAAGGATCATAGAGACCATCTAGTTATCCAGAGCCCTCATTTTTACAGATGGAGAAATTGAGACCCAAAGACTGGAAGTGACTTACCCAAGGTCACATAGCTACTAATTGACAGACCCAGGACACCAAGCAGGCTGCCATCAGTTCATTCATGGCCTCAGATTTTGGAATGGACATCAGAGACTGTGACATAGCCTTTGGTATGGAGGTAAGTAAGCTTTCTGGGTGGCTCAGTGGATATAGCACTAGGTCTGTAAGGGTTATGGGATTTAAAGATCTTCCATGCCCCGTTGGACTTGCTGACGTAGCAGGAAGGGGCGGAGCAAGAGGAAGTGGAAGCCAAGCTAGCGTCCCTTCGGTGGCTGGCGGTGGTGGTGACGGCGGCAGCAGCAGAGGCAGTGGCAGCGCGAAGCCCTTTTTGAGTT
>NW_027187369.1:19500171-19504068 GCF_028583685.1 Petaurus breviceps papuanus
ATATTTGTAATCTCTATAGGCATTGTGAATATGGCATTGCTGATACAAGGTCCAAAGTCAGGAAGACCTGAGTTCAATTCCAGCCTTACACACTTACTAGCTATGTGCCTCAATCCAGTGGAGAACGAAATGGCAAACCACTCCAGTATCTTTGCCAAGAAAACCTCTGGCCAATATTGGTGTGCTAGAGTCTATGGAGTCACAGAGTTTGATGTGACAACAACAAACTTTCTTGGATAGAGGCATGTTGGTATAATAATAATAATTCCTTGGAGTGTTGTATGGTTTGCATGAGGTAATGGATACAAAATTTTTAAACCTCTCCATAAATGTGAATTATTAACAACAACAATACTACTATTGCAAAAGGCAGCAGTGGATAGGAGACTATACTGGGAGTCAGTTCTATATCTGATTCACACTACCTGCATGACCTTGGACAAGTCACTGATTCATTCATGTCCCAGTGAATACAGGTCACTCTGGAAACAAATGACTATTTACAAGTTCCTTCAAAATGTATTTGCTGAAGCAAAATGCCATGTGATTTTAATGACCAATTGTGGCCTCAGAGAAGAGTATGCATTTCCTCCCTTTTGTGGGAGAGGTAAGGGGCTACAGGTATAGAATAGTGCATATATTGTCAGACAAGGTCCCCATGTTGGTTAGTTTTAACTGCTTTTCTTTGTTATAAGAGAAGATTGGCACAGGAAAACAAGGGAAGAGGCAAATCATGAAATTAATGTGATCAAAAAATAATGCATCAATAAAATATGTATGAGTATATATACATATAATGTATGTATAAGTATAGTTAAAAATTAAGAAACAAAGCAATCCCTGTGAAAGTATTCTTCCAGCTATCCCTGAGAGATCAAAATATTAAGTCTTCATGTCTCCATTCCTCACTCAAAAACAGGAGGCATTATTTTCAGACATTTCCATCATGGTCAAGTTGTTTATAAACCCCTCCCAACCCCAAATTCAGTTCCTTTGTTTAAATGTCCTTCTAGATCTACTAGTTGCCCATTTATTTAAATACCATTAGCCATCTTCATCATCATCACCTTACATTTATATAGCATCTTCTAGTTCAGAAGATTCTGCTTGCAGCAATTCTATGAGGTTTTCAAAAGTTAAGTGACTTACCCAAGGTCATGCAGCTAGTAAATAACAGAGCTGGCGTTTCCACCCTGGTCTTCCAACTTCAAAGCCAACATTCTTCCCACTACAGTACACCACCTCTCAAATCTCTTTCAACATTTGTCAAATATCCTGTTGGGAATTAGACAATTGTATTACTTGGGATACAATTAATTTCATGTAAACTTTTACATCAATGCAGGGCTGTGCTGCAGCCAGTACTCATTGGCTCAGAGAACAATTGTTGCATTTTCAGTGTGAGCTTTTATACTTCAGAAACCAGCAAACACTACAAATCTGGGTTTGATTTGTTTTGTTGACTAGCTCTGGACTTAACAAAATGATGGAGACAATGATAATAACTCAGATTAAACTTAAAAGTGAGGTGTGTCTTTTTGGAAAGTCAGTTGTTAAACATTTACCAGAACACCCCTCCACAGTACCCTTGGTTATATTATGAAACAGAGTGACCAGAGGTAAGAATACCCAGTTTCAAATCTTTTGGCCCCTACTAGCTATGTGACCCTGGGGTAAATAAATTAACACATCTGTGCTCAGCCAGTGCTTAATGGGTCTTGATAAAAGCAATGGAAGTCCTAAAGGAGTCATGGGTAGAAAATGTTTAAGAAGCCCTCAGGGCTTCTTAAACATTTTCTACCCATGACCCCTTTTCAAGTTTACCCAGCAGGCATGTATATCTTCATCCTGAAGGCATGCACAGTATAAAGTGTGCATGCTTTGTGTTTAGAAACAAGGCTGTGTAACAACAATACAATATTCACAATGCCCATGGTGACTATAAATATGCTGGTGTAGTTGTGAATTACAAAATTTAACAGGCTCTCCACATGGAGAACAGAGCCAAAGCATTTACTCAAATACCAAGTCCCAAATACCAAGAAAGCCAAGTCCCAAAACCAGAAAGTCAAAGTCATTACAGTAGCCATGAAGTTGATACACATAGTTAATGTAGTGAACACCCACATTCCCAAGCCTTCAAACAAAACAGGCTCCTTCAGGCAAAGATCCTTCTCTCCTCACTCATGGTAGCTGCTCAGCGTCTGCACTGCTCGCTCCCAGCAGTTCTCAACAGAAGTCCTCAGAAGAAGTTCTGCCACCACCAATTCTGTTCTCAAAATCTCTTCCCTCTCTGGCCTGGGCCTCTCATTAGCCCCACCCCTTCCTGTTAAGTCAGCAAATTCATCCCACTGTGGGATTCACAAGTTTTGGGTCTTAATACTTGACACAATTATGAACTTGAAACTAAGTAAAGTACCTCTTAGCTTGCCAATACCATTATAGGCTGCTATGAAGGTGCTCTTTGCTACTGGGGCAAGCACTGCCAGAAACACCTCAGATTCATTAAGAGTTTGAATTTTAATTAACTTTTGATTGTTGCATGTTCATAAACCTTTTACTGTCACCAAATGGTTGTGACCCACAGTTTAAAAAGTGCCTCTCTAGTCCACTCTCTGAGTTATGCATTGTTGGAGGGCATTTCCAAATGGAAAATTTTCTACATAGATAAACTTACAGGAATAGACCAAAACCAAATAGACAAACAAACAAAAAACCCACTTTCTATTCCCTAAATCTGTAAACATAAGACTGGCCAATCTTGATGTAAACCTTCTCTCTTATCCTATGATTTCACTAAAGAGTTTAGGGAAGTCCATCCATGATTGCACTGAAACACTAGCTTTGTTTTGTTTTTCTAGGACTAAGGCATGGTGATGGGATCACTCTAAGCCATCCACAATCAGAAATAGCTCCCCTTTTGACAAAAGAAGATATGATCACAAGGCCTCAAGAGGCCTAGGGGTACAGGTGCCCCATGGCTTGTGAGTTGTTTTATTTTTTCTGAAAATTGTCAGCCCATATGGGAATTGCTTATAATCAGGCTCTTTCCTGCTTAACTAACTGATCCATTCTATCACTGAGGAATTTCTGTAGCCTTGTATAGGATTGGCATTATTGGACTCCCTTTGAAAATCACCTCAATTTCCCAATTTTTACTGATGATTGATCTTTTGTGCTTTTTTCCCCCATCCCTGTAATGATAATTATATTATATGTTATATAATATTATTAACTATAATTATATTATATGTTATATAATATTATTAACTATAATTATCCATAACCCTATAATTAGCTGTCCAGCTTAGAAGGTTCTATTTCCATCACATTTCTGTCCCTTTATAATAGCTAACATTTATGTAGCACCTATGTGAAGACACTGTGCTAAGCACTTTAAATTTGATGCCACAGGGCCTCACATGCAGTCAGCACCCAATAGTTGTTCATTGAATTGGTGCCTGGCCCACAGTAAGCACTTGATAAATGCTCATTGTTTTTTGTCATGCATTCATTCAAGAAGAATTCATTTTTATATAAATTTGTATTCATCTATTGCCTACTGCATTACTCTTCCTATCCCCTCCCAGAGAGCCATCCCTTATAATTAAGCATGAAAAAGGAAATGAGAAAGAAAAAAAAAACATCAGCAAAATTAGACATCTTTTAAAAGACTGATTTTTTTAAGCAATTGGGGTTAAGTAACTGTAGCAGCAAGCACCCCAAGCGTCCTCAGGGTTTGCAGCTACCACAGGTTCTTGGATCTGCTTTGTTAAAGGAAAGCAAGTCAAAATGGGTCAACAAGCTTACTTTAATCAGTCAGACATATATCGTTTACCTTGTTCAGAAAAAAAGGTCAGCACCCTGAACCTCAAAGTATACAGGCATAATTATCAA
>NW_027187369.1:19504078-19514515 GCF_028583685.1 Petaurus breviceps papuanus
CATACCCAGTCAACATCTGGGTTTCCACATTCTGGGTTTTTCAAAGCCGAGGGACTCTCAACAACGGCTTCCCAGAATTCAGATCAAATCACAGAACACTTCTCAAAGTGAGCCCCAAAACAAAGCTACACATCAGGGCTTATATAGCCTTCTCCTGGCTCAGAGAATGTAACAACCTTATTGACTCACTGGCCAATCAAGAAGTATCTACTGAAAAACAAGCCTCCCACCCCAGGCTCCAGGTGCATTTTAGCCTAAGGGCAGGGAAGATCTTCCAAATTTGCATTCCCATTACAGTAACTTGCTCAAGGTTACATGGCCAGGTGTTTCTGGGTGGGTGCTAAGTGTCTGAGCGCGGATTTGATCCCAGGTTATCCTGACTCTGGGGCCAGTGCTCTTACTGTGCTACCTGGCCACCCCTAAAAGACTGATTTTACATGCAAGATCTCCCATCCCAAATTTCCCACTTCTGAAGAGGGAGGGAAGGGAAGGTTTCATCTCCTATCTCTTTTGGAGCCTTTTCAAAGCATTCCATTTTGATTTTTACCGTTACTAATTTTTTCTGTTTACATTCTTTAGAGTCATTTTATATGTTGTTTCAATAAGCATTTGTTAAGCACCTACTGTAGATATAGTGATGGGCAGCCGGAGATACCAAAACAAAAATAAAATAATCTCTGCCCTCAAGGAGCTTACAGTCTAGTGTTGGGAAATAACATATACACAGAGAAGGAAATACAAAAATATGAACAAAGTAGATATAACTTAATTTCTTTAGGAGGGGGACCAGTAACTGGGAGAATCAAAATAGTCTTCCTATAGAAGGTTGCAATTAAGCTAAGCCAAGAAGAAAACTTTAGAAAGAAAGCTTTTTTTTTTTGCTTTTTAGAGGGCAGTTGGGGTTAAGTGACTTGCCCAAGAAAGAAAGTTTCTAAGGAAGAACGGAAACAAGCATTGATTAAGCACCTACTATGTGCCAGGCACTGTGCTAAGCCCTTTATAAATATTATCTTATTTGTTCTTCACAATAACCCTGTGAGTTGGTGCTATTATCTCTATTTTACAGATGAGGAAAATGAGGCAGATAGCAGTTAGTTACTTCCCTGGGGTCACATTGCTAGTAAGTGTCTGAGACTGTGTTTGAACTCAAATCTTCCTGACCCCAGGTTCAGTACTCTATTAAACGCATCTTTAAGAGATGACAGTGAGTAGAGGATGCATTCTAGACATGGGGGATATTTTGCACAAAGGTATGGAGATAGGAGATGGATTATCATGTAAAAGAAATAACAACTTGGCCAGCTGAACTGGAATGTAGGGTGAGGAAGAAAATAATGGGCAATAAGTCTACAAAGGGTGGCTGGAGATTGACTAGAAGACGTTTTAAAATCCAAGGGAAGATACTTGTACTTCATGTGCTTCATCCTAGAGGCAATAGAGAGTCCCTGGAGGATGGATTTGACAGGAGCAGGGCTGGGGCGGGGGGTGAGACTGGAGGCAGGGAGTCCAATCAGGAGGCTAATTCCAGGTGACAGGTGATAATGACCCAAACTAGGGTAGAGACTCTGTGAGTTGAGAAATGGATCACTGGGAGTAGAATCAGTAAGACTTGGTATACCGATGTACTATTGCTTTCTGTGAACCTAGATCATGCTGGATCTAAAATACCTATAGGTATTTTACAGCTCTAAATCATTTGAGAGTCTTTCTATTTCTTTAAGTTGCTTTTCTTTACTCTCTCTTTATAAAAGGATTTTGTCAATGAATACCCATTTCAATAGCATGAAGTAGTGGCACAATAACTTGGAGTCAGGAAGACCTGGATTCAAATCCTGTTACAGACACACAGCTCTGTCACCCAGGGAAAATCAATTAACCTCTCTGGACATCAGTTTCATAACCTATAAACTGAGGAGTTTAGACTCAGCCTCCAAGGTCCTTTCTAGTGATCAGTTCATCAAAGTCTGATTCTTGAAACAGTCAATAATCTAACTCATTCCCCATTGAAAAAATGCTGAGCGCATAGTAAACATTTGATAAATACTTTTTCCTCTATTCATTCGATGTGGCAACACCTTCTTCTTCCTATTTCCAGTTCATTTTGTTCTACTGAGACATTTAGAACACTGAGGACTGTCCTGGACCTCCGATAAAGCCTAATTTACACTATAGGTGTGAGTCCATCCCTTCAGGACATACGTGATGCTGCCTTGATTCCTTTGCTTTATCTTGATTCATCTGCCTTGATTCATCTGCTTTAAACAGACTAGATAACTCAGTTTTTTTAACTGTGCAGAAACTCTCAATCCCAACTTTAGTCACAGAATTAAGAGATACACAGCTCAAATAATACATTGTCAGCAGTCAGTCAAAATTGCTTTGCTTGGTACATTCATTGGGTAATAAAGCTATATTGTTATGGTTTCTTCCTTACTCATAAAACTTTATTGCGTTTGAAGTTCTGACATTTTTCCTCCCTTGGGTTTTATCAAAATACATTGGTTAGGAACGCAAGGGACCTTAATCTCATTCTATGTGGAATTTTTCTACTCTGGTAATTCCATATGGAATGAAAACTAACAGACCTTAAGAATGAAAGGAGACAGAGCAAAGTACATTCCTCCAGTTCAACATCCTAACAGAACTAAATGACCTGTCAGCTGTAAAAGCGATACTATAGACTAATATTCAGTTTGCTAATATTTATAGATTAAATAAAGCAAGTCAGCCACAAACCCAAGAGATTTTTCCCACTGAGGGCTGATAATCAAAGTAAAAAGAAGGTAAATCAATCGTTTGCTGTAAAATGTCATGTTAAAATAATATAGATTGTGATAAACTCAATATCATACAGTTATAGTGAAAAGTATGTTTAGAGTGAAAAAAAAGTATAAACACTGGGGAAAGGACCTATTTAAGGCTTAAGAAAAGTCCAGCATGAATGAGGAGTTACAACAATGTCCCATGATGATTAACTACTGGGCTTTGGTGGTTAAAAAGACCTCAGTTCAAATGCTGCTGTCACATATACATGCTGTGTGATTCTGGACAATTACTTAACTTCTGAGTGTACCATTTAACTTTAAGATGGAGAGAAAGTGTTGGCATGCATTGGTAGAAAAAAATTCCTCCTCAGGAGTCCATTGCATTGGTAAAGTCAGAAGTTCAATATATTTTTTCTTGTTTTATTACATTTTTTTATATTGTTAAGAATTTCCAGGGGTGGCGAGGTGGCACAGTGAGTAAAGTGCCAGCCCCGGAATCAGGAGGACCCGAGTTTGGTTCTGGCCTTAGACACTTAACACCCACACACACACACAAAAATCTAGCCATGTAAACTTGGGCAAGTTACTTAACCCCAATTGCCATCCAAAAGGCAAAAAAAAAAGAATTTCCCAATTACATTTTAAAAATATAGAACATAACTTTTTTTAATACTGAGTTCCAAATTTTCTTCCTCCTGCTGCCCCTCCCTCTCAATATAATTTTTCAAAATCCTTGCAACACCTACCTCCCAGAATTACTGTGGAAGAAGTGTTTTGCAAGTGTTAGGTAGCTGAGTTGTTGTTGGGGTTTTTTCTTTTTTTTCAAATGCTTTATTAACTTCTGATTTGCATCATTCATTTCCACCAGATTTTGAGTTACAAATTTTCTTTCCGTTTTTCCCCTACCCACTGCCCCAAAATAGCAGTCCCACAGGATATCCCCTCCTCCAATCTGCTCTCTCCCATATCTTCTCCCATACCCCTTTCAACTTTTCCAGTGGATCTCTATGCCCCAGTGAGTGTATATTGTAGTTCCCAATTACATGTAAGATAGTATTAATAATAGTATATATATTTGAATATTTGATTTTAAAACTTTCAATTCCAGATACATTCCCTTCCTCCCTTTTCACCCACCCTTACTGGGAAGATAAGCAGTTCAGTATAGGTTGTACATGTGTGGCTAATGCAAAACAATAACATAGTAGATATATTGTAAAAGACTGACTATATTTCCCTCCCTCCTATCCCACCTCCCACTTGTTCTCTTCTCTACTTTGATCCTGTCCCTTTTCAAAAGTGGGTACGTCCAACTTCCCTCCCCCCCAGCCTGCCCTCCCTTCTATCATCCCCCCTCTCATCCCCTTCCCACCTACTCTCCTGGAGGGTGAGATACCCTATTTAGTGTGTATTTCACTCCTTCCTCAAGCCAAATTAAATGAGAATAAGGTTGACCAATTCCCTTTAGCCTTCTTATTCTTCCCCTCCACTGTAACCATTTCCCCTTGCCTCTTCTGTATGAGATAGTTTGCCTCATTCGGTCTCTCCCCATCTCCTCTCATTATATTCCTCTCTCACCTCTTAATTTCACCTTTTAAGTATCATTCCCTCCTGTTAAATTGGTCCTGTGCCCACTATCTATGTATACCTGTAAACATATATACACACATTCACATATGTATTCATATGCCCATATACCCTCATATATAGACACACACACATATATTCCCTTCAACTACTGAGAAAAGATTCATAAGTTAAAATTATTGTTTTTCCATGTAGGAAGGTTAATAGATCAACTTTGATAAGTTCCTTATGATTTCTTTTCCCTGTTAACCTTCTCATGCTTCTCTTGCTTCTTGTATATGAATATCAAATTTTCTATTCAACTCTGGTTTTTTCAGCAAGAATGCTTGAAAGTCCTCTATTCCACTGAATGACCATATTCTCCCCTGAAACACGATACTCAGTTTTGCTGGGTAGGTGACTCTTGGTTTTAATCCCAGCTCCTTTGCCCTCCAGAATATCATATTCCAAACCCTTCAATCCCTCAGTGTAGAAGCTGCCAGGTCCTGGGTTATCCTGATTGTGTTTCCACAATATTCAAATTGTTTCTTCCTGGCTGCTTGTAATATTCTCTCCTTAATCTGGGAATTCTGGAACCTGGCTACAATATTCCTAGGAGTTTTCTTTTGGGGATCTTTTTCAGGAGGTGATCAGTGGATTCTTTCAACCTCTATTTTGCCCTCTGATTCTAAAACATCAGGGCAGTTTTCTTTGAGAACTTCCTGGAGGATGATTTCTAGGTTCTTACTTTGATCATGGCTTTCAGGCAGTCCAATAATTTTTAAATTATCTCTCCTGGATCTATTTTCTAGGTCAGTGGTTTTTCCCATAAGATATTTCACATTGCCTTCTATTCTTTCATTTGTTTGGATCTGTTTAACAGCATCTTGATTTCTCATAAAGTCATTAGCTTCCATTTGTTCCAGTCTAATTCTGAAGCAATGATTCTCCTCATTGAGCTTTTGAGATTCTTTTTCCATCTGGCAAATTCAACTTTTTAAGGCATTCTTCTCCTCATTGCCTTTTTGAGCCTCTTTTGCCATTTGAGTCAGTCTGTTTTTTAAAGTGTTATTTTCCTCAGTCAGGCTGTTGACTCTCATTTCATAATTTCCTTGCTTTGTTCTCATTTCTCCTCCCAATTTTTCCTCCACTTCTCTTATCTGCTTCTTAAGGTCCTCTATGGCCTGTAACCAGCTCATATTTTCCTTTGAAGCTTTTGGTGCAGGAGTTCTGACTTCACTGTCTTCCTCCTGTTCCATGCTTTGCTCCTTTTTGTCCCCAAAATAGGAGTGTAATGTTGGAATCTTCTGTCTGGTTTGTTTGCTTTGCCTGGTCATGTCACCCCTCAGTCACTTGACCCCTGGGCTTTTTGCCACAGTAGGACTCTGCCACCAGATTGGGGGGGGGGGGCTTTCATCCAAATGCTGGGGTTTTCTCAGTTGCTGGAGGTATTAGATGGGTGCCTTCTCTGAGGCTTCCACATGCTCTGGCAAGCTGGACACACACCCCAGTACCTCCACCCTAGGCTGCAATCCAGATCCAAACAGGTTAAAGCAACAGAGATTACCCCTCAGACTGGTGCTTGGTACACTTGCTACACTCTACAGGCCAGGAGCTGAAGCTGCCACGTGGTGCTGGCTGGATGTGCCAGCACCTCAGTGGCTTCTCACCCCAAGGGCAAAAGCCATGCACTCCCGTAAGTACTGGTCCCAAAGTCCAGACTGCACTGACCTCTCTCTTTGTCCTTCACATCTGTGTGTTGATAAATCTGGAAACTGCCACATCTGCTGCTGATCTGGAGTCCCTCTTGCTGCCCTGGGGCTAAAGCCTAGGCGCTGGGCTGGGCTGGGCTGGGCTCCCAGAGTACTGCACTGGCCGATTCCTGCCAGCCTGCTGGGCTGTCCTCAGCGGGAGGTTAGCTTCTCTGTGTCATTTTGTGTGTTCTGCAGCTCTAAAGTTTGTTTAGAGTCCCCTTTTTCCATGGATTGGGGAAGGTGGAAGCCTGAGCAGCGGGGAGGTCCTGCTTCTACTCTGCCATCTTGGCTCTGCCCCCGGGTTTTTTTTCAACAAGTATTTATTAAGTTCCTCCAACATGCAAGGTATTCCCCTTGAGGAACTTACATACTTCTGGGCAAATTCAATATCAGCACAGAAAAGTAAATAAAATCGAGTTCAAGGAGGGACAGATGGGGAAGACCTAGAGGAATCAGCAAGACTTTCTTCCACAGACGACAGAATGCAAACTGAGCCTGGAAAAAAAGCTAAAGAATATGACATGGAAAAGAACGGCCATGCAGGAAACACAGGACAACAGCTCAGAGGGGGAGATGGATGCTGAATGTGAGACCAGAAACCCCCCCATTCTGGTTATAATATAGAACATGTGATATAGAGTCATGTGAAAGGTCTGGAGAGGCAGGCTGGAGCCAAACTGATTTCATCTTAAAGGCAGTAGGGACCCACTGCAACTTCTAAGCCAGGGACACATACTTAGGCTCACAGATTTAGGGTTGGAACAGACTTTAGAAAATCATGTAATCCAGTCCCATAATTTCAGAGAAGAGGAAACTGAAGTTCAGAGAGGTTAAGAGACTTGTTTTAGGCAAAGCTGTACTTTTCTAACTCTTGGTCCAACTTGGTCCAATCTGGAAGTCAAAGTTCAATTACTGAGATATTTTAAAATATTTTGAAATCTAGAGGTCCTTGGGGCAGCTAGGTGGCACAGTGGAAAGAGCACCAGCCCTGAAGTCAGGAGGACCCAAGATCAAATCCAGCTTCAGACACTTAACACAAAAAACTAGCTGTGTGACCTTGGGCAAGTCACTTAACCCCAGTTGCCCTCCAAAAAGCAAAAAAAAAAAAAAGGAAAAAGAAAAGAAATCTAGAGGTCCACAGTTAAGTGTCTGGATTGGAGAAATATTTGAAGGTAAATTGAATTACTGAAATTTCTAAGAGGCGAAATGACTATGATGAGAGACTATTATTCTCCATCTAGGAAAGAAGGTAATATTGCAAAAGAGTTTTTCCTAATAAGTCTGCAATCAAAATTAATATGCTGTAATTAGTTCTATCCAACAGAAATAATACCTTTATATGAGATCCTGGTGTTTCACAGATATTAATCACACTACTTATTTCCTGTAGGGGAGCCTCCAAAATGCTCTAAGTGGATGGTTGATGGGATTGTTTCAGCATTAATTACCAATTCATCAAATTGTAGTGGGGCAGCAGATTGGCATGGCACCTCCCCTCCAATGTACTCTAGCAGCCCTGTTCCCAAATTAGAAAGGGTGAAAGAGGCAGGTGAATTTGACCTTGGAAATCCTCTAAGTCCTCAGCAACAGGTGACCCATCCCTTCCCTGGTCGCTCTTTATAGCTGTAGTTACTAACAGAAAAACCATACCTGGATTGGCATTCATGCGTGTGCCTTACTTTTCAGGGAGAGAAGTCTGTTGCTAGAGACCTGTTCATCTACTGGGCGTCTATGCTCAGCATGGACCACTACACCGACTAGGCCAAGATTGTCTTGGGACCAAGAAGGTAAGTCAGGGATACTCTGGCATGACATGTGTGCTTAAGGTAGCTAACCATGATGACCCTCCTGGTGGCACCAGCACTTTCCATAACTGCTTTAGTGTGCTCTAGAATGTTGGCAGAGAGAGAAGTCAAGTCCACTGGGATATAATGTCCAGGCTCTCCCCTTTTTCCTAGTTTAGGAAAAATGGACCATTTGCAGTATTCTAGCCCAATTCTCCCTTTCCCACTCGTCAAGGTGATTCACTGACGCACCTATTAGTCCTACCGTGTTTCCCCAATAATAAGACACTGTCTTATTATTTTTTTTTTGAAAGAAAAACACCAGAGGGCTTATTTTCAGGGGAGGGCTTATGTTGTTCTGCCTCAGCTCTCCTCCACGGCACTGCTCTCAATGGTGCCAGCAAGCAAATCACTAGGGAAGAACAGGATGACACGCTCACTGCTGCAGCTCTGATTGGATGCAGCTCGGAGAGCGGCGTGCGTTTCACGGGGGGGGAGGGGACGGTGCATACAGAGGGTACCGTAATGTAGCGTGTAGCGCAGGGGATCACCTTCACTACAGTAGCAATCTCAATAGGGCTTATTTTCGGGGGAGGGCTTATTTTAGAGGAATCTTACACAGTAAGGGGAGGGCTTATTTTGGGGATAGGTCTTATTATCGGGGAAACACGGTAAGAGCAGGGGAAATGGAAGAATCCGTGACAGGAACATAAAGGCTGTGGGGAAAAAAAAAGATAGATGGGAGCCATGCCAGAGAGGTGGAACCTATGCTGAGAAAGAGGTCACCATGATCTGGTTCCTTGCGCTCACTGTCGCCTGTCAGGTTCTCTCTTTCTCTCTGTCTTTCTCTCCCTCCCTCCCCTGTCTTCTTCTGCCTTCTCTCTCCCAGGCCTTTCTCTTCACAACCTACTCCTCTCTATTTCTCTTCTTCCTCCCTTTCTCTTTCATCCCTCTCTCTACTCCTCTTTCTCTTTGTCTTTCTTCCTTCTACCTCTCCTTCTCTCTCTCCCCTTGCTTTCCTTGCCCACTTCTCTGACCCCCCTTTCCTCCTTCTCTCTCCTACAAGTATTTCAAACAATGTCACAAAGGTCATTAAGTGGCATGGATAGTAACCCTTAGGACTGATAACAGTGAAGAAAGGCTTCCTGGAGAAGGTCTGATTTTAGCAGAGACCTGCAGGAAGCCAGGGAGGGCTGGGATACTGTGGACTGATGTGTGCTTAAGGAACGCAACCTTGCTGACCCTGCTGCTGGCACTAGAACTATCCATAACTCCTTGAATGTGTTCTAGATTAGAGACAGAGAGAGAAAGAGAAAGACAGACACAGAGACCAAGAGACAGAGAGAGAGACAGAGACAAAGAAGTCAAGCCCACTGGCTTTGGGATTATTCAGATTCTACTCTATCCCTTGTTTTATGAAAAATGGGTCCTTTTACAGTATTCTAGCCCAGGGCCCCTTTTCCCACTCACCAACGTGTTTCATGGATTCATTCCTCAATGGCAGTGGCTAGGATGTCCAGTTTGCCAGTTTTCTCACTATCCTGAAAAGGAATTCACCCAGGCCTGGTCACTTGAACTCACGGGATGCTGTCAGCTTCTCATTCTTTTTCCCTGTTTTTCTCTGCCTTTGTCTTCTCTCCCTGATCCCTCTCTTCCTTGTGGCTGTCTGTCTCTCTCCTTCCTGTCTCTCTCCCTCTTTCTTCTTCTGCCTTCTCAACCCAACCAATCTCTCTTCACAATTCCTATTTCTCTCCTTTCTTTCCCCACCTCCACTTGCTCTCTGTCCTACTCCTCCCTCTCTCTCCCTCTTCCTCTTCCCATTCTTCTCCCTTTCTTACCTCTTTTCCCTTTCTCCTCTTTTCTCTCCTTTCCTCACTCTTCCATGCCTCCTTCTCTCTCTTCCATTATCTCTATCCTCTCCCCTTTCCTTCTCTCCCAACCCTCTCTCTCTTCCCCTTCTTCTACCTCTCTATTACTCCCTCTCACTCTCAAGGAAGTGAGTCATTCAAGGTTGCAAAGGTAGTAAGTTACATAGATAATAACACTAATGAAAAGTGTCCTGTAGAAGATTGGATTGTATTAGATACTTGAAGGCAGGGAGTACAGGGTTAGCCTGGCATGAATTGTGGTTAATGAAGCTAACTATAGTGACCCTCCTTTAGTGACCAGTACTTTCCACAACTCCTTGAATATATTCTAGAATCTTGGTAAAGAGAGAAGTTAATGCTATTGTCTCATAATGTCCCCACTCTACCCTCTTCTCCATTTTAAGAAAATGGGCCATTTGCAGGATTCTAGGCCAGGACCCTCTTTCCCACTCACCAGTGTGTTTCACTGAGAGATCCCTCACTGACAGTGAGTTGGCTGTCCCACCTGCCAATTCTTTCATTAACCTGAGAAAGAGGTCATATCTTTCTCCCCCCCATCATCTATCCCCCTCCTCTCTCCCTCTCCTTCTCTCTCTCTCTCTCACTCTCTCCCTCTCTCTCTCCCCCTCTCCCTCCCTCTCTCCCTCCCTCCCTCCCCCCCTCTCTCTTCCTCCCTCTCTCTTTCTCTCCCCCTCTTCCC
>NW_027187369.1:19514615-19538990 GCF_028583685.1 Petaurus breviceps papuanus
TCTCTCTCTCTCTCTCTCTCTCTCTCTCTCTCTCTCTCTGTCTCTCTCTCTCTCATGCACACACACACACACACACACACACACACACACACAAAGTTCATAGCAGAGTTGAAATTAGTATCCAGGTTTCCCACCCTAGGCTAATGCTTTGACCTCCAAAACACAAATGCTTCCCAAGGAACCCACCAAAAGGCTTTTTGCAAGAAATAATAATCCACACTAGTCTATATAAGTATAAAGCTTATAAAGTTCTTTGTCTTTTCAACAACCTGTGAGATAGGGACACAATAGGAGTATTATTGTTGTCATTTTGAAATGAGGAAACTGAGGCAGTGCGAGGGGTTAAATTGAATAGCTGAGTCTTATGCCAGGTGTCCTGAATCCTGGTCCAGGACTCTTCTCACCTCTCTTTGCTCCCCCACCAAGGTCAGTCTAAGAATTTCATGCTTTCCACCCAGGCCATTCTTTCGGCTTCCAAATATATCTAGCGTATCCATGTCCACAGTTGCAACAGACTCCAACTCAACCTCTCCATCAGTCGTCTCATTTCTGTAAGTCCAGACACTCAGAAGTAACTATGATTAGCTCAGTTTATCCTGTGTAGCCCTGCCCCAAGGTCACTCTTCATGGATGAATAACAGAGAGCACTTGCAATAAGTTACTTTTCACCTGGTTAAACTGAATGATATGTAAGGCTTAAAAACAACACAAAATCCTTCCTTCTCTGTTTCCAAATTAGATGCTTCCTTATGCCCTAAAGGTGAATAAACATCCTCTGGGACTTCATATCATTACCAAAACCCGAATGTATGCTAATGTGAGAGCCCATTAAAATAGGTAACTTTTCTCTGAACCTCCAAATACGCAGTTACAAGCAAATCACACTGGAATTAAGCCGGTGACTCAGTTTCAGGATGAAAAAACAAAGTGCTGAAAGAGAGCTCCAGTATATGACAAGAAGTGTGCATTACCCCCCACGAATGATATACATGTCACAGCTGGCTAGAATGGCATTCACATTGCCCAAAGTATTATAAGGAATAAAACAGACCATTTTCTATCTAGCCCGATGATATTGATTTTGGGCAGAAATAGAAGTGTGCAACAAGTCCACCATCAAGAAGGCTAAATCCAAAAGTGGAGCTTGCCTTGTCCTAAGTCTTTCCCAGAATAAACCCCAGAAAAAGCTAAGGAGCTGGAGTTTTCTGTAGGAAGATTTAGCATTTCTAGTTCTTTCTATTTCCTCAATAAGGGGAAAAAGTCAGGTTTGTGTGGAAGAATGCCAGTTGGGTGGGCAGAGGTCTAAGAAGGGCATCTCCGAAGACAATAGGGGTTACCTAGCCTTTTGCTTATTGACAAGGTCAGTTTGGGGGAATAGAATGGAAGCGAAATGAGGTTGCATAGTTAAAGATGGCCTCTCTTGGAACTGTAGGTCTCTCTAGAATGAGGTGTCTATAAGAATGATTATTGAAGGGAAACAGTTTGGCGTTTGGTTATTTGAGGAAGACAGACAGACACATAAATTGAAAGGAGGCAGGAAAGACTCAGGTTTTGAACATCTATGATAAGGATGGCCCATTAATGTATGAGCTCCTAAAGACAGATTTCTACATACTAGGGGACATTATGTGAAGGGTTATTTTAATGAAAGTACTTGAATTTAGATAGGAGTGACTTTTAGGTGCCACATTTATACTTTATGTCCATAATCTTATTCAATCCTGAGAATAGCCCTTTGTAAAAACAGACACTCTTGTCATTATCCCCATATTACAGATGAGAGAATTCAGGTCTAGAGAGTTTACATGACAGATGAGGAAGAAGGAAGAAGGAAACAAGCACCTACTGTGTGCCCAGTATCATTTCATCTGATGTTCACAACAACAGCCCTGGGAGGCAGGTGTTACTATCCTCATTTTACAGATGGGGAAACTGAAGCAAACTGCAGTCAAGTGACTTGCCCAGGGTCACACAGCTAGAAAGTGTCATAAGCAGATACATATTCAGGTCTTCCTGACTCCAGGCCCAGGACTCTACCCACCATGCCACCTAGCTGCCTGCTGGATAAGAGGAGGGGAACATGCATTTATTCAGTGCCCTGTTTACATCTATCACCTCAGCTGACCTCACAACAACAATTCTGGGAGGGAAGCAATGTTATTATCCCTGTTTTACAGATGGGGAAACTGAGGTAAACTGAGGTTCAGTGACTTGCCTAGAGTCACACAAATAGAAAGTGTCTGAGGCCAGACATAAGCTTTGTACTGCCTGACTTCAAGTTCTAGGGCTCTACCTATTGTGCAACCTAGCTACCTTTGATATAAGGGAAAGGGAAAGAGCATTTATCCCTTGCCTTCTATGTGCCAGTCACCGGGCTAAGCACCTTACCAAGATCATCTCATCTGACCCTCAAAACAACAACGCTGAGTGATAGGCACCATTATTACTTTTTTACCCAGTGGGGAAACTGAAGCAAACTACAGTCATTTGACTTGCTCACACAGGTAGAAAGTGTCTTAAGTCATACTTGAACTTGGGTCTTCCTAAATCCAAGCCTAGGGCTATATGTACTCAATTACTTTTGGTATAAGGGTGAGAGAACAAGTCTTTATTCAGTGTCTACTTGCTCTCTTCCAAGACCCTTGCTCAGTACTTTACAAACATCAATCTCACTGATCCTCCCAACAACCCTGGGAGGGAGGTGTATTCAAAATCTCCATTTTGCAGATGGAGAAATTGAGGCAGAGGTATTTTTTTAAGTGATTTGCCCAGGATCACACAGCTATGAATTGTATGAGGCCCAATTTGAACTCAAGTCTTCCTGACCCCAGGACTCACTCCCTACCCACTGTGTCTGCTCCCTAAAGTCAATAGATATGTATAGAGGTACATGCCAGATACATACAAAGTAGATGGAAGGCCGCTTTGGAAGGAGAGGTTCTAGGGGCCAGGGAACTGGCCAGGATATCTTCTAGAAGGTGATGCTTGAGCTGTTCTTGAGAGAACCCAGGAATGCTGAGAAGTAAAAGAGAAAAAAGAAAACAATTTGGGGCCTGGGGTGGGGGGTAGTTGGTGTAAAGGTACAGAGATGGGAGATGATTTTAATTGAGAACTGGTTTAATTCAGTTTAATCTATGCTGTTTTGGACCAAGAAACCAAAGATTTATTGGAAAGGTAGTCTGGGTTCCTGCAGCACTCTTCCTCCTCCTCCTCCTCCAAATTTGGCATCTAGGCCTGGGTCCCTAGGGAACTGGAGATTCAGAATAGGTATTATGGAAAGTGAGCCTCTTTTTCCTGCTCAGTGATTTACCTGACTGAAGCCTCAGATGATTTTCCCACAGAGAAATGAATCCATCTGCATTAGGGATTGCAAAGTCATTCACTACAGTCTCATTGTGGGTTCTCATTTTGCCAACTGCCATGGCTTTTCTTCACATTTTGATTCTTCTCATCTTACTCCACTTTCTAACAAAATTAATTACATCCTGTTATTTGCAGTGACTTTCTTTTAAACTTTCAGCTTTATTTTCATGACTGTCAAGCCTGGAGTTTCTTTTCCCTGGAATTCTAAATTCCGTGGAAAGCTATAACAAATGACATGTTTCAATCAGATCTATTGAAATTAACAGCCCCTCTGTAGTACATAATCTTGTCAACGTTAAATCATGAAAACAGAGACAAAAGTGGAAAATAGTGACATAATTCATCATGGAGAAAGTGTTTCCCAGACCTCTAGTTTCAGCCCTTTAATACAAAATCACTGTTTCCTACTTTGTGGTTTGTTTTCCTAAATCAATATTTTAAACTGAGCCAACTGTAACTGAGGGCAAAAAGGATCATTTTGGCACCAATGCTTGATTTTGTTTTGTTTAAAACATGCTATAAGTAGAAGACAGAAGCAACGTGGAGTAGTAGACAGAGGGGTCAGCCTGGCAATCAGGAAAAGGCACATTAAAATGACTTAAAGTCAGGTTTTTAAGCACCACCTGGGACAGGCAAGTCTCTAGCCAGGAAGCTATCGAAAGCTTACTGGTGTTCATATGTGTGAAGTAAGTTTCCACACTGAGAGTTCTCCACATCAATAAAATCACAGATCCAAACCACAAAAAGGGAAAGAAAAGCCCTATCAAAGAAATAGTCACTCTTAAAGTTTACTATGCTGTTCTCAGTAACCTAATTGATTCTTTCTGGATTTGTTTTTGTAAGTAGAAATGACAGAGTTTGATTTCCACTGCTGTAAAAATAATGTAGTCTGTGTATAAACTGTGATGTGGACTCTTACTCCTTTAAAGCACTGCTATACTTCAGCAAGGGTGGCAAGAGGGAACAGAAGGGAAGACGGGTAAGAATCCTTCTGGTGGGCATTCTACAGGGGCCTCCACACGATAAAAAAATCTGTGATTGTAACTAAACGTGAAAGCAGCACTAATGAAATCAGTCTTCATGATGTCATTTACCTTGAAACACAGTATTTCCTAGCGCAGCATCATTCTGATGGATTTCAGGGGGTCCATTAAGTTGCCTGGAGGAAAAAAAAACATAAATCTTTATTTCAACATAATTTGTTCCCTTTGTAATCCTATATATTTTATGCATTGAAGTACATTTTTCTGAAAGTGTTCTTAGTCTTCACCAAGCTGCCAGAGGGGTCCAGGATACCCCAAAACAAGCTTATGAGGACTCCCCTCCCCAAAAAGAATCAACATTTGTATATTGGTAGGGAAGCAGTCATATCGATGGGAACTTGTTCTACTTTCAGTGTTCTTTTGAGAATGAATGGAAAAGGTTTTACACGGGTTCTCATTAACATGAGAGTCAACACAACCCTGGAGGAAATTGTCTTTTAGGGCCTATCTATACATATAGTCATATCCTTTCATGCAGGGAACACTCTAGGAATTTCCAGGTGAATTCAACCAGTTGTCTCCAAGTTTTGCAAACAATCTGTATTGTTTTTTTTAATGTTTTATTAACTTCTGATTTACATCATTTATTTCCGCCAGATTTTGAGTTACAAATTTTCTCCCAATTTTTCCCCTACCCATCACCCCAAAATAGCAGTCCCACAGGATATCCCCTCCTCCAATTTGCTCTCTCCCATATCTTCTCCCATACCCCTTTCTACTTTTCCAGTGGATCTCTATGCCTCAGTGCCTGTATATCTTATTTCCCAATTGCATGTAAGATGGTATTAATAATAGTATATAAATATATTTATATATATATGAATATTTGATTTTAAAACTTTCAATTCCAGATTCATTCCCTTCCTTCCTTTTCACCCACCCTTACTGGGAAGATACACAGTTCAGTATAGGTTGTACATGTGTGTCTAATGCAAAACAATAACATAGTAGATATATTGTAAAAGACTGACTATATTTCCCTCCCTCCTATCCCACCTCCCACTTGTTCTCTTCTCTACTTTGATCCCTTCTATTTTCAAAAGTGAGTGCTTCCAACTTCCCTCCCCCCCAGCCTACCCTCCCTTCTATCATCCCCCATCACATCCCCTTCCCCCCCTATTCTCCTGGAGGGTGAGATACCCTATTTAGTGTGTATTTCACTCCCTCCTCAAGCCAAATTCAATGGGAATAAGGTTGACCCATTCCCTTTTGCCTTCCTATTCTTCCCCTCCATTGTAACCATTTTCCATTGCCTTGTATGTATGAGATAGTTTACCCCAATCTGTCTCTCCCCATCTCCTCTCATTATATTCCTCTCACCTTTAATTTCACCTTTTAAGTATCATTCCTTCCTGTTAAATTGGACCTGTGCCCTCTATCTATGTATACCTGTAAACATATATACACACATTCACATATGTATTCATATGCCCATATACCCTCATATATAGACAAATATATATATATTTCTAATCCCTTCAACTACTGAGAAAAGTTTCATAAGTTACAATTATTGTTTTTCCATGTAGGAATGTTAATAGTTCAACTTTGATAAGTTCCTTATGATTTCTTTTCCCTGTTTACCTTCTCACGCTTCTCTTGTTTCTTGTATCTGAATGTCAAATTTTCTATTCAACTCTGGTTTTTTCAGCAAGAATGCTTGAAAGTCCTCTATTCCACTGAATGACCGTATTTCCCCCTGTAACATGATACTCAGTTTTGCTGGGTAGGTGACTCTTGGTTTTAATCCCAGCTCCTTTGCCCTCCAGAATATCATATTCCAAACCCTTCAATCCCTCAGTGTAGAAGCTGCCAGATCCTGGGTTATCCTGATTGTGTTTCCACAATATTCAAATTGTTTCTTCCTGGCTGCTTGTAATATTCTCTCCTTAATCTGGGAATTCTGGAACCTGGCTATAATATTCCTAGGAGTTTTCTTGTTGGTATCTTTTTCAGGAGGTGATCAGTGGATTCTTTCAACCTCTATTTTGCCCTCTGGTACTAATACATCAGGGCAGTTTTCTTTGAGAACTTCCTGGAGGATGATTTCTAGGTTCTTACTTTGGTCATGGATTTCAGGCAGTCCAATAATTTTTAAATTATATCTCCTGGATCTATTTTCCAGGTCAGTGGTTTTTCCCATGAGATATTTCACATTGCCTTCTATTCTTTCATTTGTTTGGATCTGTTTAACAGCATCTTGATTTCTCATAAAGTCATTAGCTTCCATTTGCTCCAATCTAATTCTGAAGCAATGATTCTCCTCAGTGAGCTTTTGAGATTCTTTTTCTATCTTTCAAATTCGGCTTTTTAAGGCATTCTTCTCCTCATTGCCTTTTTGGGCCTCCTTTGCCATTTGAGTCAGTCTGTTTTTTAAGGTATTATTTTCCTCAGTCAGGCTGTTGACTCTCATTTCATAATTTTCTTGCATTGTTCTCATTTCTCTTCCCAATTTTTCCTCCACTTCCCTTATCTACTTCTTAAGGTCCTCTATGGCCTTAACCAGCTCGTATTTTCCTTTGAAGCTTTTGGCGCAGGAGTTCTGACTTCACTGTTTTCCTCCTGTTCCATGCTTTGCTCCTTTTTGTCCCCAAAATAGGAGTGTATTGTTGGAATCTTCTGTCTGGTTTGTTTCCTTTGCCTGCTCATTTTGCCACTCAATTACTTGACTTTTGGGCTTTTTGCCACAGTGGGACTCTGCCACCAGACAGGGGAACTTTCGTCCCAAATGCTGGGGTTTTCTCACCTGCCGGAGGTATTAGATGGGTGTCCTCTCTGAGGTTTCCACACGCTCTGGCAAGCTGCAATCCAGATCCAAGCAGGTTAAAGCAAGAGCAATTACACCTCAGACTGGTGCTTGGTCCCCTTACACTCTGCAGGCCAGGAGCTGAAGCTGCCACATGGAGCTGGCTGGCTGTGCAGGCGTCTCAGCGGCTTTTCACCCCGGGGGGTAGAAGCCATGCACTCCCACTTACTGGTCCCGAAGTCCAGACTGTACTGACCTCTCACTTTGTCCTTCGCATCTATGTGTTGATAAATCTGTAAACAGCCACAGCTGCTGCTGATCTGGAGTCCCTCTGGCCGGGGGCTGGTCAGGCCTGCCCTGGGGCTAAAGCCTCCGTGTGGGGCTGGGCTTGGCTCCCAGAGCGCCTGAGCTGGATTCCTGCTGGCCGGCAGGGCTGTCCTCAGCGGGAGGTTAGCTTCTATGTGTCATTTTGTGGGTTCTGCAGCTCCAAATTTTTTTTTAGAGTCATCTTTTTACATGGATTGGGGAAGGTGGAAGCGTGAGACGGGGAAGGTTGTGCTTCTACTCTGCCATCTTTGCTCCTCCCCCAACAATCTGTATTGTTAATGTCCTAAAAGTGGGACCAGAATTAGAAGGGTGTGGAGGGGTGGAATTTAGAGGTCATTTCAGTCCAACTCCTGAACAAGGACCTCCTCTGCAGGAAACCAGGCAAGAATTCATCTAGTCTTTGAATAGAGTTCCTGTGACTGGGGACCTATTTTGTCCTGAGATGATACATTCCTCTTTCGGATAGTTCTAACTATTGGGAAGTTTTTCCTTAAGTCAAGCTTAAATCTGCTATTCTACCTTCTTTCCAACCTACCCTGGGAATTTCAGATGTGTCAATGAATTTAGATGATCATTCTGTAGCCTGGAACCTTCTTCAATCTGGCTCCAATATACTTTTGGTAATTTAAATATTGTTAAATAATTTTGAAAAAGAAAATATGTAGGGGCGTCTAGGTGGCGCAGTAAATAGAGCACCAGCCCTGGAGTCAGGAGGACCTGGGTTCAAAATCTGACCTGAGACACTTAAAACAAAAACTAGCTCTGTGACCTTGGGCAAGTCACTTGACCCCAATTGCCCTCCAAAAAAAAAAAGAAAATATGTATAGGGAGAAGAGCAGAACAGGAATGGGTCTGAAAGATGCTATAGATACCTTCTGCAAAAGGCACTTGTGTGCCTTCTGGGGGAAGCTAGAAATGGTCAAAGCTTGCATTATCATTTAAGTGGCAATGGATACCTCCTAGGTAAAATTCCTTTCTCTGTCTTGTCCCATTTCTTAACTAACTTTGTTTCACTTCATTGTATTTAGAATCAGAAGAACCAGAGTGCAAATGTTGCCTGTCACTGTTACCTGTGGCCTGTCACCAGTGGGTTCCTGAGCAAGTCATCTCCTTTGGGCTCAGGGCTACCTCCTATGTAAAATGAGGGGATTACACTAGGTGGATCTCCTAAAGTACCATCCAGGTTGACGCTGATCCTGTTCCTTATCCAATACCTAAGCTTTGAGCTCAAGCTGATTTAAGTTAATTTTGGCTTTCCAGGGAAAAGGCTAAGTCATTTGCAGAGTTCAAGGTCTGAGCAGTATTTCTTAAAATTGCCTCCATTGGGGAGGCATGAAGAAAGTCTCACAGAATTTTTAGGCATTCTATAATCTCATCCTGAGGTGTTTTTGGCAGTCAAATATCATGAATGTAGGAACTAGTTCCTGAGGATCATGGGGAAAGGACACAAGGCGGGGGGAGAGCAAAGAGTAAGCTAATTGATGGTTTTCTACCTGAATCCACCACTTTTAACTAGTAATTACTGATGAGGTATGGGCTCTGGGAGTCCCCTCCAGCTCTCCTTGAGTCCTTGAGGTACAGGCTCTGGGAACCTCCCTTAGACTCTTGATTAAATTGTCTCATTTGATGAGGCATTTGCATGAGGCAATAGGCCTTACATTGTGGCTGGGCCCAGACCTGTAGCCTACTTACTAACTGCTCACTGATAGTCTAGTTGCTTGTTCCTCTACTTCCCACCCTTGAGCCTATCAAAATAACTGGCCTAGTCCACCATTGTCTGTAGCCTCCAGCTACCTCCCACCCTTAATCACTCATTGACCTCATTAACTCCTGCTGAAGACCCTCCCCAAACTCCTCTTCTAGACCACCCCTAGATTCTTCCCACAGCCTTCTGTATATAAGAGCCCAGCTCACATGATGTGGTGTGAGTGCCATAGAATACTATAGAATAATGAGAGGGTCATAGAATGTCATAGAAGAGTGAGAGTGCCATAGAAGGACACAGCACAGACTTACTGTGTCTAATGCAAGAGAATTTTTAATAAATTTTACTTTTCTTTGGCTGAAAAGATTCGAATTCATTTGGCAGGATCCAGTGTGTTGGTATTTTGGGGTCTCCAGAGCAACCCTAACCCTTTTAGTGGGTACACTCTTCAATTACCAATCAGTAAAGAGAAAATATTTAACCATGGAAGGAATACATCTACTCTGGGAATATGGGACAGGGATTCAACTGGGATATGAGTAATTCATTGGGACAATGGGACAGAGAGGTAATTGGGGAGTGGGAGTAACCCAAATGCTTCCATGAAAGTTTGAAGTAAAGGAGCTGAGAATGGGTATGATATGACAAATCACACACACACATACATGAAAGGTATAACAGAACTTTTATTTTTAACTAATTAGCTTTAATTAATTCATTGTTCTGGGAAGCACAGGTTAACACATAATACATTCTAGTGACAGAAAGTTCACATCATCCTCCCCTTTCCCCTTCCCCTCCCCCCTCCTGTTCCCTCCCCCTCCCCCTCCTCCTCCTCCTCCTTCTTCTCCTCCTCCTCCACCTCTTCCTCCTCCTCCTTCTTTGTTTCTGGGACTGGTCTGTTGTCAGAGTGCCACATAGACACCCATGGCGGTGGCAGAATTGTTCCCCTCAAGTCCTCGATTGCAGATACCTTCAGCTTCTTGATCATGTTCCTGTAGAACTCGGCCAGGTGGTTGAACACAGGAGAGCAGCAGATCTTGTCCACCCCATCTTGGTCCTGGTTGTCATAGCATTTCAGCAACTGTACCAAGGCCGCAGGCTCCTGGCTACTTTTAAACCCTAGAATGTTATAGCTGTCCTGAACACTCTTGGAGGCTGCAGGTCAATGGCAGTTGCACAGGTGCGCTAGACACAGTGCCACGGCTCTCCGGTGGCTCGTGTGAAAGCCCTCCACTTCCTGGAAAAAGTACTTTTTTTGCCGAATGAGATCTCAGCGTCCCTGTAGTGCTTGGTACGCACCAGCATCTTCGAAGCTTGGCCAGTGAAGTTGAGGGCCTGCAGGAAAAGTGGTCTTCCTCGAATAGCTTGGCTGGCGCTGGTAGAGACGCACCACCTAGTACGGGATTTGGCTCTCCAGCAGCTGGCTGAAGCATCTCAGGGACGCAGCCGTGATGTCTACTCTCCCGCTCTCCACGTACAAGGTGATAGCCTGCTCGATCACCTACTGGTCGTCTAGTTTCTTGGTCTCTCTCAGGAGCAGACCAGCTTGCTCGTAGGCCCTGGCAGTACAGAGGGGCTCTTGTTTTCTTTCGTAGACCACCAGCTCCTTCAGAAAAGTGGCGGCGGCTGGTCCAGCTGCCTGGCACTACTGAAGTTTAAGGCTGTCTGCGTGTACGACCACTGCCTTGTCGTAGTCCAACTTCCATTTCAGGAACCTGTACGCAGGTGGTGAGCAGCCTTGGCCAACCACTATAGGCCCTTCCTGTTTTGTTTTGTTTTTTCCCTCCATTTCCCCTGGCTGCGGAAGAGAATAACTAGGGTCCCTGGGAACAGACGGTGGGGAGGAGGGTGCAATGGAATGTTCAGTTGATTACGTGAGAGCTCCCTCGTAGTCACAGCCGAGGTGGGGGCAGGGGTGGCGATGAGGGAAAATAGTGCCTGATGGGCCTGTGGAGAGGAAGAAGGGCATATAGCAAGCGATCCCTAGGTGAAAGGAGGTGGTCTAACCAATGAGGAGTCTATAGCACATTCATAGCTAAACAGCCAAAGACTTGACCAGACAAAGGAGCCTAGAGAGCAAAGCACCAATGGAGGGGCAGAGGGAAACATGGGGCGGGGGTGGAGGGAAGGGAATCCTAGAGAGTCAGAGGGCTCAGTCCTAGCAACACATCAAACCAATGGGCCACCAAGTGGATGCTAAAGAACAGATGGTGGTCCTTTAGAAAAGCAAAGTGGTCACAGGTAACCAACCACAAAGGACCATGGGGGAAAGGGGTGCTAGTGGTGAACTTGTTAGGCTGTGGAGGGGTTACCTCCTATCACTGGTTATGGAGTTCTTTGAGTCTTTACATATGACTTAAATTTTTGCTTTTTAGAGGGCAATTGGGGTTAAGTGACTTGCCCAAGGTCACACAGCTAGTGAGTTTGTCAAGTGTCTGAGACCACATTTGAACTCAGATCCTCCTGACTCCAGGGCAGGTGTTCTATTCACTGCCACCTAGCCGCCCCTATGTGGAATTTTTTCTACTAATTTCTTAATGGAAAAAGAAAAAAAAACATTACTCAAGTGTGTGCTTTATGGGGGAGGGAAACCCCAAATTTCCTATCTAAATAATGTGTTTACATTGGAGTCATAGGATCACAATTGTGGATCTGGAAAGGTATATCACAGGCCATTAAACTCAACAGATGAGGAAACTAAGGCACACAGGTTAAATGACTTTCATAGTGTCACATAGCTACTAAGTAAGGCTGAATTCAAACCCAGGTCTCTGACTCCCCGAGTCCAGAATTTTATCCACTAGACTATGCTCCCTCTTATGACATAGAATGATTTTAAATAAACTTTTTTGAATAAGGCTTATCCAATAATTTTAAACTTTATTTTTTTTTAGTGAGAACTCCAAGATCCCATTGACACAAACCTGAAAAATGGTTCAGAAGCTTCCAAGCTTCTCCCATGAAGTAGGCCATTTGAGGATGGGAGTTCCAGGCAAAAGCCTAAGGGAGTTATTAGCAGGGGGAGCTGATTATTGGAGAGAGGGTGTCTGATTTAGTTGGATTTAGGGGCTGCAAATTGGGGAAAAATTTGCAAAAATTTGCAAGAGGGCTGGACTGGGCTGGGTCGGGCAGGGTCAAGCCAAGCCTTGAAGGAAGAAGGAAGCTTTCAGGAAGCATTGGTCTAACCTAAAAGATCAGCCCAGCCTGGCAGGGAGAACAAGGAACTGCCCAGTGTGGTGGAAACACAGAATCCCTGAAGGAAAATGGTGGGGCTTTAGGTCACAAAGGCAATTCTGAGCATTTGTATTCTGTGCTGCAGGCTCTAGGGAGGCATGGAAGCTTCTTGAACAAGGAGGATTATTTGGGCAACTTTGTGAAGGCTTGTTTATGGGGGAGAAGAGGGAATGACCCTTTTGTGGCAGTGCTGGGGAGAGCACACAGTAAGTACTGCATAAATGTTTGTTGACTTGAGAGCAATGAGGAAGCCTTTATAAGAACACAGGAAGGAGGGAGACAGTGATTGAAACTCAGCAGGGCTTTATCAACTCCATAGGCCAGGCCAGACAATTTCATTTCCTTTATTTTTTTACAAAGGTATCTAGACTGTCATGTCATAAGAATACAGTAGATATGGTATATTTAAATTATAGCAAAGCACTTGGGGAAAAAAAAAAAAAACCTCTCATGCTTTCCTCCCAATAACCCTGATAGGTTTGTACTTGCTATAAGAATTATTATCCCCATTTTACAATGAGGAAACTGAGGGTCACAGTGCTTTAGTGACTTCCTCATGTTCATACTCCTAATAAATGTCAGAGGTAGGATCATATGAGTTATTATTATAGACCATTCTTATTTAGCAGAAACAGACTAGTAAATGCTGATATCTTGGATACTTTTTTTTTAAAGAATGAACCATCTGTGAAAAGACTTTTCTGGTCTTTTAGAATTTTCCTCTTTGAGATATGTTAAAAAATCATTCCCTGTACATGTTTAAAATTGTGCTACTTTGCTATAAATTATATGACTTTTTACTTCATGAAAATGAAAACAAGCACTATATCACTAAAGTGTATTATCATTTGTTCCCCCTTAGTGAATACTTTGACAAAATTTTAAAGATTTTGAAGCATTTTCATAATCTTCAAATTATCCCAGGTAATCTTAAGAAATCATCTCCAATTATCTGTCCATTTTTCAAACCTTGTATCTTATCATTCCCCTTCATGACCTCTGTGTTCCAAACACTTGCCTTTGTGCCTTTGTGTACAAAGTGGGTCCCTGTGTCTGGAATGTCCTCCCTTCTGTATCAGCAAGCACCCCAGAGTCCCCAGTGTGGCTGCCAACACAGGTTCTTAGATCTGCTTTGTTAAAGGAAAGCAACTCAAAATGGGTTAACAAGCTTACTTTAATCAGTCAAACATATATCGTTTACCTAGTTCAAGGGAAAGAGGTCAGCACCACGAACTTCAGAATACACAGACAGAATTATCAAGACAGAGAAACAGATCAAGTAGACAGATTTCCAAACTGTCCAACCATTATATCCATACCCAATCAACACCTGGGTTTCAAAGCTGGGGGGGGGGGCCTCTGGACAACGGCTTTCCAGAGTTTCATCTGATCAAACCACAGAACATTTCTCAAAGTGAGCCCCAAAACAAAGCAACACATCAGGGCTTATATATCCTTCTCCTGGCTCAGAGAATGTAACAACCTTATTGACTTCACTGGCCAATCAAGAAGTATCTACTGAAAAACAAGCCTCCCACCCCAGGCTCCAGGTGCACTTTAGCCTAGGGGCAGGGAAGATCTTTAAATTTGCATTCCCATTACACCTTCTCACCTCCACAGCACAAAATTCCCATCTTCCCCCAAGGCCTAGCTCAGCTTCCACATCCTCCATGATTCTGACTTCCTTTCTAGGCATCACTGCTCTTGCCCACTGTAAATTACTTTGTATTTCTTTCACATTTCCTTCTCAGTACAGATCCAAGTTCTCTTTCCCCTCTGCCCCCAACCTCCACTATTCCAAGAGAGTTGCTCTTTGAGGCCAAGGAATAATTCCTTCTTTGGTCTCTGCATCCCTTGCATGTGCGTATGTGCTAGATAAATCCTGGTCATATGTTAAATCAAGAATTCACTTGAGGAATGGCCACGAATGTTATCATCTACAAAATTACCTTATACAGTATTTTCTATAAGAGCCAATACTTTTCCACTCTATTAGGGGAAAACTGCAGGGATCACTTAAATTTCATTGGTGTGGATAGTACCACTTCCCCCCCACCAGTCCCCCCACCCCTCACCCCCCCACACATACTGACACAGATCAGTGGGCCCTAGTAAGCAGTTTTCATGAGTTATTGTAGCAAAACAAACAAACAAAAACACACAAAAAGCCCAGAAACCCAAGTATCTTGCCATATCTTTCCATAACCTTCCATGCGGAGGCTCTCTAACTTTAGCCAAACCAGTCTTTCTGGTCTTTGCACTAGACACATACATCAGCAGTCCCATGCTTGACATTTTTTCCAGTTTGGGTGGGAGCTACTAAAGCCTTTTCCCACTACTCTGTCATAGCCTCCAAGAACCCAGGGTCACCTCTGTGCCACAAGGAGGCATTAGAATAGGACTTTAATGAAGGAAGAACACATTACTAGGCAGAGATGTTTACATCATCCTAATAGAAATCTAATTACATTTAAATTACTTTGTAGTCCATATGCATATTTAATGCAATAGGAATCATTATGCCTGTTAACTGTAATGAATAAAATAAAAGCATATAACCCTGTTTAATGGGCCTCAGACAAGTATTTTTTTCTTATTTAAAGGAATTGGATTTTTTTTACTTCATCCTGTTAAATGCTATAAAATAGAATTTGACCAAAATATAATGAAACTGGCAACATCACAATCCCTGAATCTGTGTGAGAGTTTTTTGTTTTGTTTTGTTTTGATGGGTACAGTGTCTCTGTCTTCTGTGTTAGGGAAGAGAAAAATAAAACATCAGAAAATGGAAAATCAAGTTCTGACTTCAAACCCCTAATTCATAAAGAAAGGAGGGATATATTTTATAGGAGAGTCAGATTAACTATGGTATTAAAAACCAACCAATTGCAGTTTAGCTTGTGTGGCTCGGAAAGGCGAAGGCTTGGGTTCCAATCGTGCCGCTGATGCTTACTATGTGTGTGAATATAAGTTAACCTCTCAGCCTCAGTATATTCATCTGGAAGATAAGAGAAATAGAAGAATTGATTAGCTCTAAATCTCTGATCTTGAATTTCATTGACTGTATTTGGCCAGAGTCAGTAGAGGGGCCAAAAGGTCAGAGTTGTACATTCTTTTAGGAATTACCTGTTGGACAACTCTGGGCACACACAACTCAAGCTTTCTATATACTACAGCCCTAGTTCGACACCTGTACTGTGACTGACTGCTCCAGGATGGATTTCTTGCTGTGGATTCCTTTTCTCTTTACTCGGGTCTCCCATGTGTGGGATTCTGGCCTAGTATACCCTCTAGACCAAGGGACTATTGTGGTTCCATAGACAATGCATGGGCAGGGGGTCTGTGCTATAGCCTCACCTAAGCCCCATCTTGTGATTGACTGCAACATGGTTGTATTTCTTACAGCAGATTCTTCTTTTCTTTATGTGAGTTTCCCTTACAGGGGATTTGGGCCCAGATTCTGCTTTCTCTCTAGACTATGGGAATATGTTGGGTCCACAGACAGTCTGTGCATTGATTTCAGCATGTCTATTCCTAGAGCAGGCTTTATGCCCCTGTGACTGAATGCTTCCTGGTTGGAATTTATGTTCAAAATTCTTTTCTCTTTCCTTGGGCCTCCCTTATGGTGAATTCTGGTTCACCTTCTGATTTCCCTCTTGATCATGAGACTGTCTTGAGTCCACAGACAAGAGACTGTCTTGAGTACATGCATAGATTTCAGGCACTCTGTTTTAGAATCAGGTCTTGGTCCCACTGCCAAAACTACTCCCTGGTTAGAATTCTTACTGGAGATTCCTGTTTTTCTACCTATATCTCCTTTATAGGGGACTCTGGCCCAGCTGCTGTTTGCTCTAGAGAGAGGATCTGTCTTTGGTCCCCAAACAAACCATAGATGGACTTCAGGAGCTCTGTACCAGAGTCTACAGTCAGGCCTCCGTGCTGTGACTGATTGCGTCGTGGTTGGATTCCTTGCAGCACATTATTCTTCTCTTTACCTTGGTATCCCTTTTCACGGATTCTGGCCCAGCTCCTGCTTGTCCTCTAGACCAAAGGACTTTAGTCCCCAGAGAGTCTGTGGACAGATTTCCATGACCTGTACTAGTGCCTGTTCTGTCCAGCCCCCTCCTGTGCACACTGCCTCCCTGGTTGGATATCTCCTTACCTGGGGCCCGTAGATGGATTCTGATCCTGCTCCTACTTTTCCTCTAGACCAAAGGACTTTAGGCCACAGAGAGTCAGGGGAGAGATATCTATGCCCTGTACTAGAGCCTGTTCTGTCCAGCCCTCTGCGGCGCACACTCCCTCCCTGGTTGGATTTCTCCTTACCTGGGTCCCCTTGTGGTGGATTCTGCTCTAGCGCCTGCTTTTCCTTTAGACAAAGGGACTTTAGTACACAGAGAGTCTGTGGACAGATTTCCATGGCCTGTACTAGATCTTGTTCGGTCCAGCACACTGAAGTGCACACCCCATCTCCCCCAGTTAAATTTCCCATTTCCTGGGTCCACAGGTGGTGGATTCTGGACCAAGTCCGGGTTTTCCTCTAGACCAGGGGACTTTAGTCCACAGAGTGTCTCTGGACAGGTTTTCATGGCCCGTACTACTGCTGGTTCTGTATGGCTCCCTGCGGTGCAAAAGCTTCCCCCGCTTGGATTTCTAATAACCTGGGTCCTGAAATGGTGGAATCTGGTCCAGCTCATGGTTTTCCTCTAGACCATGGTACTTTAATGCACAGAGAGCCTGTGGATAGATTTCTATCACATTACCAGAGCCTGTTTTATCCTGCCCCCTGCTGTGAATGTTCCTCCCTCATTGGATTACTGCTTACCTGTGTCTGCGGTTGGTCTATTATGGTCCAACTCTTCCTTTTCCTCTAGACCAGGGGACTTTAGTCCACAGAGTGTCTCTGGATTGGTTTCATGGCCCGTACTACCACCGGTTCTGTACTGCCCCCTGCTGTGCAACACCCTCCCCGCCTGGATTTCTACTTACCTGGTTCCTGAAGTGGTGGATTCTGGTCCGGCTCCTGCTTTTCCTCTATAATAAGGGACTTGAGTCCACAGAGAGTCTGTGGACAGATTTCTATCCCATTACCAGAGCCTGTTCAGTCCGCCCCTGTACCCTTGCCTACATAGCATCAGCTTTCTAGATACTGTTGAAATTCCTCAGGTCAGGGAGAAGGGAGATAATGACCATTTTTTCAAAGTACAAATAAAACTCTCTGATCACAAGGTCCTTTATAGTAAAATTTTATTCATATACATATCTGTCATGTTTCAGAATAAAAATCAGAAACAGGATCCCCTGCGGAAAGACTGCACAGCTCTAGAGGACGATGAAGCCGTAGGGAGTTCCTTGGGTCCTTTTGAACAGTGGCACACCTCCCTCGAACTTGAAGTACGTCAGTAGCTTCTGAATCCCGATATTCGTCCAGCTGATCACTGCACATATGAAGCCCATAGTCTGGTACATCGAAATCAGTATCCCCATAGCGAATTTATATGCCAGGAGGACAGTCAGCCAAGTGGCAATGCGAAGACTTTGGCAACCAAACTTGAAGACATCAGCCACAAAGGTGGAGACACATTGGGGAGCCATGTATCCCAACACCCCTAAGAGGCCCAGCCACGGTGGCATAGCGACTTTTACTTGGAGATTCTGGAACAAGCAGCTCAGACTTTAAGGGGTATCACCTCCTAGACTGATGTAGGGAAAACTGAGAATATTGTTTCTTGACTTCTCAATACCCAGACAAGCCTCTACACTCTGGTAAAAATGTCAGTTTGGCTCGATGGCAGTTTCTCTCTGATATGAACACCTATAGAATTCTCTCCACCATTCTCTGACATCACAAAAGCCATGACATTGCCCTGAAGGAGGAGCCATTATATTCTAAACTGGGAAGATCAGTTAAAGAAATGATGGCATGTCCTCCAAGGTGATTGTGCCACTTAATACCATGATGAACATGAACTTGTCCAACATTGCACCTCCCTGGGGCTCTGTGGGCCAGTTTCCTCATCCCTACACTTCTTTCTTTCTTTTCTACCCTTCTTTCTACCCTCTTCTGGAGTAGGCCCTGCCCATTGGCTTTCATCTGCATCTAATCCCTCTTGTTTTTTTTTTTTAATAAAATTATTGATAAGAATAGCCATCCAAACCTCCTCTAGATTAATGGTGGAGTCACTTGGTACAAATATGTTCTTAAATGGGCTTTCTCTGTGTCTAGAGGTGGAAATGGGGAATAGATTTTGCTTTTTTAAATCCATATTTAGAAATATAGCATGGCAGGCAAGACAAATGGAACATTTCTGCCAAAAACAACTGTACTTTTAGTAGGAAGCTCCTTGATTAAATCAAGAGATAGCAACCTCAGTAAGCTTCTACTGCAACAAAAATCTCAGATTGTGTAGATCACAGAGAGTCTGTGGACAGATTTCCACGGCTTATACTAGAGCCTGTTCTGCCAACTCCTTGCTGTGTACAACCCCTCCCTGCTTACATTTCTACTTTCCTGGGTCCCCTGGTGGTTGATTCTGGTCCAGCTCCAGGTTTTCCTCTAGTCCAAAGGACATTAGTCTACACAGAATCTGTGACCAGATTTCCAAGGCTTTTACTAGAGCCTGTTCTGTCCAGCCCCTTGCTGTGCACACTCCCTTCTGGTTGGATATCTCCTTATGTGGGGCCCCATAAATGGATTCTGCTCCAGGCCCTGCTTTACCTCTAGGCCAAGGGACTTTAGTCCACAGACAGTCTGTGGACAGATTTCTATGGCCTTTCTTAGAGCTCCTGCTCTCCTGTCCCGTGATGTGAACACTATCCCGGTTGGATTTCTCCTTACCTGGGTCCCGCGGAGTTAGATTCTGGTCCAGCTCTCTCTTCTCCTGCGGACCAAGAGACTTTAGTCCACAGAAAATCTGAGTACAGATTTCCATAGCCTGTCCTAGAGCCTGATCTATCCAGCCCCTGCAGTGTACACTCCCTCCCTCTTACATTTCTGCTTACCTGGGTCACCCGTTGGTGGATTATGGTCAAGCTCCTGCTTTTCCCGTCGAAGAAGGGACTTTAGTCCACAGAGATTCTGTGGATAGGTTTCCATGGCGTGTTCTAGAACCTCTTTTGTCCAGCCCCATTCTGTTGCCATTGCCTCCCTAATTTGATTTCTCCTTAACTGGTTCCCGGTCGTGGATTCTGGTCCATCACAAGCTTTTCCTCTAGACCAAAGAAATTTAGTCCACAGAGAGTCTGTGGAGAGACTTCTATTTCCTGAACTAGAGCCTGTTCGGTCTAGGCCCCTCCTGTACACACTCCCACCCTGGCTGGCTTTCTCCATACCTGGGTACCCGGTGGTGGATTCTGGTCCAGCTCCTGCTTTTCCTCTAGACTGTGGGACTTTATTCTACACAGTCTGTGGACAGATTTCTATGGCCTGTTCTAGTGCCTGTTCTATCCAGCCCCCTGTTGTACACACAGCCTCTCTGGTTTGATTTCTACTGAATTGGGTCCCCCAGGGGTGGGTTCTGACCCAGCTCGTGCTTTTCCTCGAGACCAAGGGACTTTAGTTCACAGAGAGCCTGTGGACAGATTTCCATGGCCTGTAATAGGGCCTGATCTGTCTAGGCCCCGCTGTGCAGTGTCTCTTCCTGGTTGGATCTGTGCTTACATGGGTCACTTAGTGGTGGATTCTTATGCAGCTCCTGCTTTTCCTCTAGACCATGGTACTTTAATACACAGAGAGTCTGTGGACAGATTTGTATCCCATTACCAGAGCCTGTTGAGTCTTGCCCCCTGCTGTGAATGTTCTTCCTTCGTGGCACTACTGCTTACCTGTGTCTGCGGTTGGAGTATTATGGTCCACCTCTTCCTTTTCCTCTAGACAGGGGCACTTTAGTCCACAGAGTGTCTCTTACAGAATTTCATGGCCTCTACTAACGCCGGTTCTGTATGGCCCGCTGCTGTGCGACACCCTCCCCGCTTGGATTTCTAATTTTCTCGGTCCTGAAGTGGTGGATTCTGGTCCAGCTCCTGCTTTTCCTCTATAATAAGAGACTTGAGTCCACAGAGAGTCTGTGCACATATTTTCAAGGCTTGTACTAGAGCCTGTTCTGCCAACCCCTGCTGTGTACACCCTCTCCCTGCTTACATTGCTACTTACCTGCGTCCCCTGGTGGTCGATTCTGCTCCATCTCCTGCTTTTCCTCTAGTGCAAAGGACATTAGTCTACACAGAGTCTGTGAACAGATTTCCATAGCCTGTCCTAGAGCCTGATCGGTCCAGCCCCCTGCAGTGTACACTCCCTCCCTCTTACATTTCTACTTACCTGGGTCACCCGTTGGTGGATTATGGTCAAGCTCCTGCTTTTCCCATCGAAGAAGGGACTTTAGTCCACAGAGATTCTGGGGATAGGTTTCTATGGCGTGTTCTAGAACCTCTTTTGTCCAGCCCCATTCTGTTGCCATTGCCTCCCTAATTTGATTTCTCCTTAACTGGTTCCCGGTCGTGGATTCTGGTCCATCACAAGCTTTTCCTCTAGACCAAAGAAATTTAGTCCACAGAGAGTCTGTGGAGAGACTTCTATGTCCTGAACTAGAGCCTGTTGGGTCCAGGCCCCTCCTGTACACACTCCCACCCTGGCTGGCTTTCTCCTTACCTGGGTACCCGGTGGTGGATTCTGGTCCAGCTCCTGCTTTTCCTCTAGACTGTGGGACTTTATTCTACGCAGTCTGTGGATAGATTTCTATGGCCTGTTCTAGTGCCTGTTCTATCCAGCCCCTGTGCAGCCGCGTGCTTTGCACACTCCCTCCGAGGTTGGATTTCTCCTTACCTGGGTGCCCAGGTGGTGGATTCTCATCCAGGCCCTGCTTTTCCTCTAAATCAAAGGACTTTGATGTCTGTGGACAGATTTCCATTGCCTGTAATAGAGCCTGATCTGTCTAGCCCCCTGCTGTGCCGTGTCTCTCCCTGGTGGATTTCTACTTCGTGGTGGATTCTTATGCAGCTCCTGCTTTTCCTCTAGACCATGGTAGGTTAATGCACAGAGAGTCTGTGGACAGATTTCTATCCCATTACCTGAGCCTGTTGAGTCTTGCCCCCTGCTGTGAAGGTTCCTCCATCATTGCATTACTGTTTATCTGTGTCTACAGTTTGGCTATTATGGTCCAGCTCTTCCTTTTCCTCTAGACCAAACAACTTTAATCCACAGAGTGTCTCTGGATCGGTTTTCATGGCCCGTAATACCACCGGTTTTGTACTGCCCCCTGCTGTGCAACATCCTCCCAGCTTGGTTTTCTATTTACACGAGTCCAGAAGGGGTGGATTCTGGTCCGGCTCCTTCTTTTCCTGTATAATAAGGGACTTGAGTGCACAGAGAGGCTGTGGACAGATTTCTATCCTATTACTGTTGAGTCCTGCCCCCTGCTGTGAATGTTCCTCCCTGTAGCAGCAAGCACCCCGGCGTCCTCAGGGTTTGCTGCCACCACAGGTTCTTGGATCTGCTTTGTTAAAGGAAAGCAACTCAAAATGGGTTAACAAGCTTACTTTAATCAGTCAGACATAAATCGTTTACCTGGTTCAGGGGAAAAGGTCAACACCCCGAACTTCAACGTATACAGGCAGAATTATCAAGACAGAAACAGATCAAGTAGACAGATTTCCAAACTGTCCAACCATTACATCCATACCAAATCAATATCTGGGTTTTTCAAAGCCAGGGGACTCTCAACAATGGCTTCCCAGAGTTTCATCTGATCAAATCACAGAACATTTCTCAAAGTGAGCCCCAAAACAAAGCTACACATAAGGGCTTATATAGCCTTCTCCTGGCTCAGAGAATGTAATAACCTTATTGACCCACTGGCCAATCAAAAAGTATCTACTGAAAAATAAGTCTCCCATCCCAGGCTTCAGGTGCACTTTAGCCTAGGGGCAGGGAAGATCTTCCAAATTTGCATTCCCATTACACTCCCTCATTGCACTACTGCTTAACTGTGTCTGCGGTTGGGGTAGTATGGTCCACCTCTTCCTTTTCCTCTAGACCAGGGGACTTTAGTCCACAGAGTGTCTCTGGACAGGTTTTCATGGCCTGTAGTAACACCGGTTCTGTACAGCCCCCTTCTGTGCTCACTACCTCCCTGGTTGGATTTCTCCTTGCCTGGGTTCCCTGGTGGTGGATTCTGGTCAAGCTCCTGCTTTTCCTCTACACCAAGGGTCTTCAGTCCACAGAGAGTCTGTGGACAGATTTCTATGGCATGTACTAGAGCTTGTTCTGTCCAGCCCCTTGCTGTGCACACTCCCTCCCTGGTTGGATTTCTCCTTACCTGCGTCCCCCAGGGTCGGATTTTGGTCCAGCTCCTGCTCTTCCTCTATAATAGGGGAGTTTAATCCAGAGAGATTCTGTGGACAGATTTCCATGGCGTAGACTAGAACCTTTTCTGTTGAGACCTCTGCTGTGCGCACACCCTCCCTGGTGGGATTTCTGCTTACCTTGGTCCCCCGGTGGTGGATTCTGGTCCAGCTCCTGCTTTTCCTTTATACAAAGGGACTTTAGTCCACGGAGAGTCTTTGCACATGTTTCTGTGGCATTTATTAAAACCTGTTCTGTCCAGCACCCTGCTGTGCACACTCCGTCCCTGGTTGGATTTCTCCTTTCTTCGGTCCCCCGGTGGTGGATTGTTGTACAGCTCCCTTTTACCTATAGATCAAGGAACTTTAGTTCACAGGGAGTCTGTGGACAGATTTCCATAGCCTGTTCTAGAACCTGTGCAGTCCAGCCGCCTGATGTGCACACCCACCCCGGTTGGATTTCTCCTTACCTGGGTCCCGTGGTGTTAGATTCTGTTCTAGTTCCCTCTTTTCCTGTAGACCAAGAGACTGTAGTCCACAGAAAGTATGTGCCCAGATTTCCATAGCCTGTCCTAGAGCCTGTTCTTTCCAGCACCCTGCTGTGCACACTCCCTCCGTGGTTGGATTTCTACTTTCTTGGGTCCACCGGTGGTGGATTGTGGTCCAGCTCCTGCTTTTCCTCTAATCCAAGTGACTTTAGTCCTCAGAGAGTCTGTGGACAGATTTCCATACCCTGTACTAGAGCCTGTTCTGTCCAGCCCCCTGCTGTGCAAACTACCTCCCGAGATGGATTTCTACTAACCTGGGTCCCTAGGTGGTAGATTATGGGCCATCTCCTGCTTTTCCTCTAGACCAAGGTACTTTCATCCACAGACAGTCTTTGGACAGATTTCTATCGACTGTACTAGAGCCTGTTCTGTCTAACCCCCTGCTGTGCAAACTCCCTCTTTGCTTAGATTTCTGCTTACCCGGGTTCCCTGGTGATGAATTCTGCTCCAGCTCCTGCTTTTTTCTAGAGCAAGGGACTTTAGGCCACAGATAATCTGTGGACAGGTTTCTATGGCCTGTTCCAGAGCCTGTTCTATCGAGCCCCCTGCTGTCCTCACTGCCTCCCTGGTTGGATTTCTGTTTACCTGGCTCCACCTTTAGTGGATTCTGTTCCAGCTCCTGCTTTTCCTCTAGATTGAGGGACTTTATTCCACAGAGAGTCTGTGGACAGGTTTCTACGGCATGTACTAGAGCCAGTTTTGTCCAGCCCCCTGCTGCACACACTCCCTCCCTGGTTGGATTTCTCCTTACCTGGGTCTCCCAGGGTTGTATTCTGGTCCAGCTCCTGCTTTTCCTCTTTAATAGGGGATTTTAGTCCACAGAGAGTCTGGGGACAGATTTTTATGGCCTAGACTAGAACCTTTTCTGTGGAGACCTCTGCTGTGCACACACCCTCCCTGGTGGGATTTCTGCTTACCTGGGTCCCCTGGTGGTGGATTCTGGTCCAGCTCCTGCTTTTCCTGTAGACCAAGGGACTTTAGTCAACAGAGAATCTGTGGACAGATTTCTATGGCATGTTCTAGAGCCAGTTCTATCCAGCTACCTGCTGTACACATTGCCTCACTGGT
>NW_027187369.1:19539000-19571118 GCF_028583685.1 Petaurus breviceps papuanus
TACCTGGGTCCCCAAGGGGTGCATTCTGGTCCAGCTCCTGCTTTTCCCCTAGACCAAGGGATTTTAGTCCACAGAGAGTCTGTGGATAGATTTCCATGGCTTTTACTAGAGCTTGTCCTGCCAACCCCCTGCTGTGTACACTGCTTCCCTGCTTGCATTTCTATTTATCGGGGTCCCCCTGGTGGTGGATTGTGGTCCAGCTCCTGCTTTTCCTCTAGACCAAGGGACTTCAGTCCACAGACAGTCTGTGGAAAGATTTCTATGGCCTGTTCTACAAACCATACTATGCAGCCCCCTGCTGTGCACACTGCCTACCTGGTTTGATTTTTCCTCACCTGGGTTCCCCGGGGGTGTTTCTGGTCCAGTTCCTGCTTTTCCTCTAGACCAAGGAACTTTACTCAACAGAGAGTCTGTGGACAGATGTCCATGACCTGTACTAGAGCCTGTTCTGTCCAGCCCAGTGCTGTGCACACCCCCTCCCTGGTTGTATATCTCCTTACCTGGAGCCCCGTAGATGGATTCTGCTCCAGCTCCTGCTTTTCCTCTAGTCCAAGGGACTTTCGTCTACACAGACTCTGTGAAGAGGTTTCCATGGCTTATACTAGAGCCTGTTCTGTTCAGACCGCTGCTTTGCACACTCCCTCCCTGCTTACATTTTCCTTACCTGGGTCCCCTGGTGGTGGATTCTTATGCAGCTCCTGCTTTTCCTCTAGACCAAGGGACTTTAGTCCACAGAGAGTCTGTGGACAGATATCTGTGGCCTGTTCTAGAGAGTGTTTTATCCAACCCCCTGCAGTTCACATTGCCTTCCAGGTTTGATTTCTCCTTGCTTATATTTCCCCGGTCGCTTTCTGGCCCAGCTCCTGCTTTTCCTCTAGAACAAGGTACTTTAGTCTACAGACAGTCTGTGGACAGATTTCCATGGCCTGTACTAGAGACTGTTCTGTCCAGCACCTTGATATACACACACCCCCTTGGTTGGATTTATCCTTACTTGGGTCCCCAGGGGGTCGATTCTGGTCCAGCTCCTCTTTTTTCTCTAGACCAAGGGACTTTAGTCCACAGAGAGTCTGTGGACATATTTCTATGGCCTTTACTAGAGCCTGTTCTGTCCAGCACCCTGCTGTGCAGACTCCCTCCCTGGTTGGATTTCTGCTTACCTGTGTCCCTGGGTGGTAGATTGTGTTCCACCTCCTACTTTTCCTGTAGACCAAGGGACTTTAGGCCATAGAGATTCTGGGAAGAGGTTACTATGCCTTGTACTAGAGCCTGTTCTGTCCAGCCCCCTGGTGTGCACACTCCCTCCCTGGTTGGATTTTTCCTTACCTTGGACCCCGGTGGTGGATTCTAGACCAGCTCCCGCTTTTCCTCTAGACCAAGGGACTTAGGCCACAGACAGTCTATGGACAGATTTCCATGACTTGTGTTAGAGCCTGTTCTGTCAAGCCCTCTGTTGTGCACACTCCCTCTCTGCTTGGATTTCTCCTTAGCTGGGTCCCCTGGTGGTGGATTCTTATGCAGCTCCTGCTTTTCCTCTAGACCATGGGACTTTAGTCCACAGAGAGTCTACGGACAGATATTTATGGCCTGTTCTAGAGCCTGTTCTGTCCAGCACCCTGCTGTGTACACTCCCTCCCTGTTTGGATTTCTGCTCACTTAGGTCCCTGGGAGGTGGATTCTGGTCCAGCTCTTGCTTTCCCTCCAGTGCTTCTTAAACTTTTTCCACTCATGACCCCTTCAGCGTTTCTTAAATCATGGATTGTGACACAGTCTAAGCCATGGCCTAGTTTTGGTCCACAGATACTCTGTGTATAGTTTTCTGGGGTTTGTACTAGATCCCTGCTCATACCTCACTGTTGTAAGTGATTGCCTCCTAGGGTGGATTTCTTCCTATAGATTCCTTTTTTCTTTACCTCAGTTTCACTTAATTAGCATCTTTATCCAACTCCTGCTTTCATTGTAGACAAAGGGACTATATTTGGTTCTGAGACAATCTATGGATAAATTCAGAGGCTCTAAACTGAAGCTGTGCTTTCCTGCTTCCTGGTGGAATTTCTTTTTTTCACATTAAGTGTATCCTACAGCCCTGGTTTGGGCCCTCTTATGTGACTGTTTTCTTTGTGGTTGAATTTCCTACTTCAGATTCCTCTTATACTTCCCCACCCCCAAATCTATCCAGTGACTATCTGTGAAACTGAGACAGTCTTTTTGTCAAGAGGGAAAGCAAAAAGTGATCGAGAATCCCTCATAAAGAAGACCCATGTTAAGAGGAGAATCTACAGCAAGAAATCCAACCATGGTGTAATGAGTCACAGCAGTAGTGCAATTGTAGAAGAAACGCCCTGAAATCTCTTTAGGGACCATCTGTGGAAATAAGACAGTCCCTTTATCAAAAGGGAAAGCAGATGTTGGGACGAAACCTCCAGTAAGGTAGAACCAGGTAAAAAGAAGAGGGATCTATAGCAAAAAAAAATCCAAATATACAGTCACAGCAGGAGGTCCTAATGTGGACTCTACTCTTGATTCCATAAAATCTACCCACATACTGTCTGTGGATCAAAGCTAGGCCACTGGTCTAGTGGGAAAGCAAGTGCTAGACCAGAAACCCCCATAAGGAATCTTCAGGTAAATATAAAGTAAATTTCCAGCAAGAAACTTAAACATGGAGTGATCAGTCACAGCAGCATATCCTAACTGGGTCTCTAGAAGAGATGCCCTGAAACCTATCCACAGACTGTCTATGGATGTGAGACAGTTTCTGGGTCTGGTGGGAATGTAGGAACTGGGCCAGAATTCCCCACAGGGAGCACATAGGTAAAGACAAGAAGCATTTAATATAAAAAATCCAAATATGGTATATCCAGTGATAACAGAGAGGCCTATATGGGCTTCTAGTAGAGAATCACTGACATTATCCACAGACTCTCTCTGTATCTGAAAAGTCCCTTGTACTAGAGAGAAAAAAGGAGCTCAGGAATTGCCCATAAGGAATCAGATGCAAAAAATCCAACCATGGTGAAATGAGCCATAGCAGGGGGACCTAAACATGACTCTAGTAGCAAACTTCTGAATTTTATCCAAGAATTTTTCTGTGAATGTAGGGAAATCCCTTGGAATAGAGGGAGAAAAGGAGGTGAAACAGAATCATTTCTAAGGACAACCCACTAAAAAGAAGATGAATCTGAAACAACAACAACAAAAAATATCCAACTATGTAGGAATGAGTCACAGCAAGGGGGAAAACATGAACTGTTGCAATACACCCCTCCTGTCTTGAAATCTGTCCAGGGATAGCAAATGGATCCAAATAGTCCCTTGGATGAGAGGGACAAGAACTCAATCAGAATCCCCAAAAAAGAAGTCCTGGGTAAAAAGAAGAGGAATCTGCAGCAACAGTTCCCACCAGGAAGCAATCAGTCACAGAAAGCAGGGTATACCTTGGGATTTTGTACAGACCTCCTCTAAAATCTATTCTTCCACTATCTATGTACCATAAAACCTACCTTAGAACAGAAGGAAATGAGACTGGTCCAAAGTCCCATGTAAGTGAAACCCAGGTAAGGGAACGTGAATCTAAAACAAAAAAAAAATCCAACCAAGGTACAATCAGTCACATCATAGGGGAATGAAGCTGGGATCCAGTAGAGACCCCCAGGAACCAATCCACAAACTGCATATGGATCCAAGAAAACCCCTATGTCTAGAGGAAAACCTGGAGGTGAGCCAGAATCCCCCATAAAGGACACCTAGGTTTTAGAAGAAGAATCTAGGTGGGGGGAATCCAAACATAGGACAATCATTTAAAGCAGGGGGGTGGGGGCGGGGTGACGGGACTTCCATGAACTCTAGTTTAGACACTCTAAACTCTATCCATGAACTCGCTGTGTAACTGAGAGCATCCCTTAGTCTACAGGGAATGCAAAACTTTAGCCAGGATTCCTGATAAAGAATCTTTAGATAAAGGCAAGAGGAATGTGTAATAAAAAAGGCTGCCCATGGAGCAAATCTATTGCAACAAATACTCAGAGGAGCATCTGGTACAGACTCCCTGCAATTTTTCCCTAGCTTTTCTGGGGACTCAAGAAGATCGGTTTTTCTAGAGGGAACAAAGAAGCTGGGCTAGAATCTCCCAGAAGTGCAACAAGGGAAAAGACAAGGAAAATCTGATGCAAAAAAATATCCAACAATGGTACAATCAGTCACAGCAGTGGGGCTGAAGGAGTCTACAGGAGCTGTGTAAACTATCTATAGCCTATCAATGGTACAATCAGTCACAGCAGTGGGGCTGAAGGAGTCTACAGGAGCTGTGTAAACTATCTATAGCCTATGTGCTTGAGAAAGGCCTTTAGACCAGGGCTTCTTAAGCTTTTTTTCTGCTCGAGACCCCCTTTCATTCATTAGCGTTGCATGGCATGATGGCAAGCACAGTTTGAAGTGCACATGCTATGTGTTCAGAACTAAGGTATCAGGGATGCAACATGGGCAAGTGTTGCCAGAAACACCTTGGACTCCTTGTGTTTGATTCTTAATTAACTTTTGGTCGTTGCAAGTTCAGAAACCTTTTAGTGTTGCCAAATTATATGGGGTTGTGACCTACAGTTTAAGAACTGCTACTTTGGAGTAAGCAGAAAAGTAGAAGCTGGAGCAGTAGCTTCCATTAAGAAGACACAGGAAAAGAGAACAGGAATTTGTAGCAAGAAATCCAAAATGGAAGCAGATGATCACAGCAGGAGTAGAGGTGAGGGAGCTAAAGATGGAAAAGACCCTGAAATCTACACAGGAACTACATGTGGACCTGATTCTAGAGTGAAAGGCAGAGCTGGACCAAAACCCTACTCAATGAAGACCTAAGTAAAGGAAAGAGGAATGTCCAGTAAGAAAGTTAGCATGGAGAAATCAGTAACAGAAGGGGGATGAAACTGGGTCTCTAGTAAAGATGCCCTGAAATCCATCCACAGATAGCCTGGGCACACAAAACAGTACATTGGCTTAACAGGAATGCAAGAGATTGGCCAGAATCAACCACAATGGAGATCCAGTTAAAGAGAAGAGGAATCTGCAGTAAGAAATCCACCCATGGAGCAGTAAAAGCAAGGTAGCCTAACATGGATTCCAGTAAAGACCCTCTAAAAATATATCTGTCAACTCAAGCTAGCACATGAGGTAAAGGATCTAGAGAGAAAGAAGCTGGGGCAGAATCCTCCATAAAAGAGACCCGTGTAAATGCAAAAGGAATCAGGTGCGTGTCTGTGAAGGACAATGCCATTGTATACATAGAAAGCAGAAGGGGCACCAGAATAGCCTGAAATCAAGACCCAGGGAAACAGAAGAGGAATCTACAACAAAAGAAGTCTAACAGGTTACCAATTATTCACAGCCAGGAGTCCCAACTTAAGTTTGAGTATAGACCCACTCAAATTATCCATAAGCAGTCAAGGAACTCAACCAGAATCCTCCAAATGAACTCCCCAGCTAAGGAGAATCACAAAGGACAACAAGAAATCCCACACAGAAGAAATTAGTGAAAAGCCACTTGGGCTTTAGAAGTGATCCTGACCCAGGACCTATATGAACACAACTACAAAACACTTCACACAAAGTCAGATCTAATTAATTGGACAAACATCAGTTGCTCATGGCTGGGTCGAACTGATATAATAAAAATGACAATTTTACCTAAATTAAATTACATATTTAGTGCCATACCAATCAATCTACCAAAAAAATTACTTTATAGATCTAGAAAAAATAGTAACAAAATTAATCTGGAAGAACAAAAGGTCCAGAATATCAAGACAATTAATGAAAAGAAATACTAGGGAAGGTGGCCTAGCCATACCAGATTTTAATTTGTATTATAAAGCAGCAGTCATCAAAACTACTTGGTACTGGTTGAGGAATAGAGTAGTGGATCAATGGAATAGATTGGGTCTATGAGACACAGCAGTAAATGACTATAGTAATCTACTGTTTGGTAAACCCAAAGGCCCCAGTGGGATAAGAACTCACTATTTGACAAAACCTGCTGGTCAAACTGGAATATAGTATGGCAGAAATTGGGCATAGACCAATATCTAACACCATATACCAAAATCAAGTCTAAATGGGTGCACCATCTAAGTATAAAGGCTGATACTGTAAGCAATCTCAGAAAGCAATGAATAGTTTATCTGTCAGATTTATGTAGAAGGGAAGATTTTATGACCAAACAAGAGTTAGAGAGCATTATAAAATGCAAAATGGATAATTTTGATTACATTAAATTGAAAAGTTTCGATACAAACAAAGCCAATGTAGCCAAGATTAAGAGGGAAGTGGGAAATTGGGAAAGAATTTTTACAACCAGTGTCTCTGATAAAAGGCCTAATTTCTAAAATATACAGAGGACTGAGTCAAATTTATAATAATACAAGTCATTTCCCAATTGATAAATGGTCAAAAGATATGAATAGGCAGTTTTCAGAGGAAGAAATTAAAGATATCTATAAGCATATAAAAATGCTCTAAATCACTATTGATTAGAGAAATGCAACTCAAAACAACTCTGAGGTACCACATCTCACTGGCCAGATTGGCTAAGGTGACAAAACAGGAAAATGACAAATGCTGGAGAGGATATGGACAAATTGGAACACAAATTCATTGCTGGTGGAGTTGTGAACTGATCCAACCTTTCTGGAGAGCAATCTGGAATTATGCCCAAAGGGCTATAAATACTTTCATACCCTTTGACCCAGCAATACCACTTCTAGGGCTGTATCCCAAAGAGATCATAGAAGTGGGAGGAAGACCCGTACATACAAAAGTATTTATAGCAGCTCTTTTTGTGGTGACAAAGAATTGGAAATTAAGGGGGTGCCCATCAAATGGGGAGTGGCTGAACAAGTTGTGGTATATGAATGTAATGGAATACTATTGTGCTATAATAAATGAGGTAAAGATCAGAGGAATGTGCAACAAAAAATCCACCCCGGGGGGGGGGGGGGTGGCGGCAGTGAATAGAGTACCGGACCTGGAGTCAGGAGGACCTGAGTTCAAATCCAACCTTAGACACTTGACACACTTACCAGCTATGTGACTTTGGGCAAGTCACTTAACCCCAATTGCCCTCCAAAAAAAAGCAAAAAAAAAAAAGAATAAAAAATCCACCCCTGGGACAATCACTTATAGCAGAAGGGCCAACTCTGGCCTTTAGTACAGACTTCCTGAAATCTATCCCAGGACAATATGGGGATTTTTAGACAGTCCTTTGTGTGAGAGGGACAAAACTAGACCAAAATCTGCCAAAAGGAAGCCCCAAGTAAATAAAAGTGAATGTGCAACAGGAAATTCACCCAGGGTGCAATCACTTGGAGCAGGGGTGTGATGCACTCTAGGAGAGACCCCAGAAATCTGTCCCCAGACTGCATGATATACCAAGACAATTGTTGTGTCTACACGGAAAGCAGCAGGTGGACCAGAATTGCCTGAAATGGAGAGACAGGTAAAGAGAAATTTGCAACAAAAAAAAAATCCCACCATGGGAAAATTGTTTGCAGCAGGGGATCAACCCTAGCTTCTACTACAGACTTCTTATATTTATCCACAGACAATCTGGGAACCTAAAACAGTCCCTTGTGTGAGGGGGACAATAGGAACTAAGCCAGAATGCCCCAAAAGGAAGCCCCAGGTAAAGAAAAGAGGAATGGACAATAAGAAATTTAACCAAGAAGCAATCAATCACAGCAGGGGGTTGGGGGCTGAAGCTGGGCTCTAGCAGAGACCCCAGAAATCTATCCACACACTGTATTATGTCCCAAGACAATTCCTATGTCCACAAAGAAAGCTGGAGGTGGACTTGAATCACCTAAAATGAAGACCCAGAAGAGGAATCTGAAATATAAAATCCACCCAAGGGAAAATCATTCACAGTAGAGGGGCCTAACATAGATGCTAGTACAGACCCCCTAAAATCTATCAAGGGACTTTCTGTCGACATTAAACCTTCCCATGTTCTAGAGGGAATGGAAAACCTCAGTCAGAATCCTAGACATGGGATTCCCAAGTAAAAAGAGGAATCTGCATCAAGAAATCCAGTCATTGGATCAGCTAGGTGGCACAGTGAATAGACCATCGGCCCTGGAGTCAGGAGGACCTGAGTTCAAATCCATCCTCAGACACTTAACACTTTCTAGCCATGTGACCTTGGGCAAGTCACTTAAGCCCAACTGCCCCTCCAAAAGGCAAAAAAAAAGAAATCCAGTCATGCAGGAAATCTATTACTATAAGCAGAGCAAAGGAGTACTCTAGTAGAGACTTTCTGAAATTATTTCTAAGCCTGTTTGTGAATCTGAGACGATCTCTTGTTCTAGTGGAAATGGATGAGATGGGTCAGAATGACCCATATGTAGACCCAGGTAAAGACAAGAGGGATCTGGTGAAAAATTCCAAAAATGTAGCAGTCATGGCTGAGGGGCTCAAATTGGGCTTTAGAAAGGACCCTAGAAGTCTATCCATGAATTACCTGTGGTGCCAAGAAAATCCCTTAGTCTAGAGGGGAAGCAGGGGGTTGATCCCCTGTCATGGAGACCCAGGTAAAGAGAAGAGGAATCTGTAACAAAGATCCACCCCTGGGCAGTCATTCACATCCACAGGTAGTCTACGGACCTTAGACAGTCCCTTCATTTAGAAGGACAACAGGAACTAGGCCAGAATTGCCCAAAAGGAAACCTCAGGTAAAAAGAAGAGCAATGGGCAATGGGAAATTCAACCATGAACCAAATCAGTTACAACAAGCAAGCCAAAAGAGTACAGTAGTACTGACCCTCTGAAAGTGTTCCATGGCCTGTCTGTGGACCCAAGATGGTCCCTTGTTCTAGAAGGAATGCAAGAGATGGTCCTGAATCCCTTACAGAGGAGACCCAGGTAAAGACATAAAGAACCTGATGTAAAAAACCCAACTATAGTGCAATTAGTCACAGCAGGGAAGCCAAACAGCGGCTCTCCTACAGGACCCTTGAAAACCATCCATGGGCTGTCTCTGTACCTGAGAACGTCTTATGGACTAGAGCAAATGCAGAGGCTGAAGTAGAATCCCCCAAAAGGAAGTTCCCAGAAAAGGACTGCAGTCTGGGGCTATAAATCCAAATATGGAGCGATCTGTCACACATGGGCCCTCCTGTATGGACCCCTTGAAATCTAGCCATATGATGTCTGTGGATCCAAGGCAGCCCTTAGGTCCAGAAGGAAAGCAGAAGCTGGAACAGAATCCCCCATGGTGGAGATGTAGGTATAGAGAAGAGGAATCTAGAGCATGAAATCTGACATGAAGCATTAATTCACATGGGGTGGGGGGGGTGGTTGCATAACCAGGCCCCCTCACATCTATGTAGAGAATGCTAGTGAACACCCTGCTATGACAGTTTGCTGTATCACTGATTTTTGTTTTGTATCAAATTCTTCTTGTCTTACCTGGGTCTCCCTTAGAAGGGATTCCGGCCTGCACTGCTGGTCCCTCCAGACCAAGTAACTGTCTCAGGTACACAGTCTATAGATAGATTTCAGGGGCTCTGTATTAGATTCATTGTTATGATCCTCTCCTGATTGCATTGATTGCACCATGTTTGTGTTTTTGTGGTACAGATTTCTCTTCTATTAACCCAGGGATGGGGAACCTGCAGGCTTGAGATCACATGTGGCCTTCTAGGTTCTCAGGTATGGTCTTTTGACTGAGTCCAAGTTTTATAGAAGAAATCCTTTTATGAAAGGGATTTGTTCTGTGAAGTTTCTATTCAGTCAAAGGGCCATGCATGAGGACCTAGAGGGCCACATGTGGCCTCAAGACTACAGGTTCTTTGTTTTTTTAAAGCAATCAGGGTTAAGAAACTTGCTCAAGGTTACATGGCCATTTATTTCTGGGTGTGGTGCTAAGTATCTGAGCCCAGATTTTATCCCCAGGTCATCTCGACACTGGAGCTGGTACTCTTACTTGCTGTGCTACCTGGCCACCCTGAGACTACAGGTTCTTCACCCCTGTCCCATGGCTTCTATAGGGAGAATACTGGCCCATCTCTTGCTTCTCCTCTTAACAAAGGCAGTATTTCACAGTTAGAGTCCATGAGGTCTGTGCACTTGAATGGGAAAAAACTACGTCTTTATTTTTACTAACCTCTACCTCAATTCTACATTTCCTTCATTAAAAAAACCCTTGACAGAATCCATAAAATGACACAGAGAAGCTAACCTCCTGCTGAGGACAGATTGTAGGGGAGGGAAAGCAACTACTCTGATGGATAATCACTCTTGTTTTAACCTGCTTGGATGTGGATTGCAGTCTAGGGTGGAGTTTCTGGGGTGTGCGACCAGCTTGCCAGAGAGTGTGGAGGCTTCAGAGAGAGCAGCCAACTAATATCTTTGGCAGCTGAGAAAACCCCAGCGTTTGGTAGGAAGCTCCCATGTCTGGTAGCAGAGTCCTACTGTGGCGAAAAGCCCAAAAGCCAAGTAATTGAGTGGCAATATGAGCAAAGCAAACAGAGCAACCCAACTTTACACTCCTATTTTGGGGACAAAAAGGAGCAAAGCATGGAGCAGGAGGAACACAGTAAAGTCAGAACTCCTGCACCAAAAGCTTCCAAGAAAAATACGAGCTGGTTACAGGCCATACAGGACCTTAAGAAGGATTTTGAAAATCAAATAAGAAAAGTGGAGGAAAAATTGGGAAGAGAAATTAGAACGATACAAGAAAATTATGAAATGAGATTGAACAACCTCACTGAAGAAAATAACACCTTAAAAAATAGACTAGCTCAAATGGCAAGAGGCTCAAAAAGCAATGAGGAGAAGAATGCCTTAAAAAGCCAAATTTGCCAAATGGAAAAAAAATCTCAAATGCTCACTGAAGAGAATCATTCCTTCAGAATTAGATTGGAGCAAATGGAAGCTAGTGACTTTATGAGAAATCAAGATACTATTAAACAGATCCAAACAAATGAAAAAATAGAAGGCAATGTGAAATATCTCACTGGGAAAACCACTGACCTGGAAAATAGATCCAGGAGAGATAATTTAAAAATTATTGGACTACCTGAAAACTATGATCAAAAAAAGAACCTAGAAATCATTCTTGAAGAAATTCTCAAGGAAAATTACCCCGATGTTTTAGAACCAGAGGGCAAAATAGAGGTTGAAAGAATTCACTGATCACCTCCTGAAAAAGATCCCAAAAAGAAAACTGCTAGGACTATTATAGCCAGGTTCTGAAATTCCCAGATCAAGGAGAGAATATTACAAGCAGCCAGGAAGAAACAATTTGAATATTGTGGAAGCAAAATCAGGATAACACAGGATCTGGCAGCTTCTACACTGAGGGATGGAAGGGCTTGGAATATGATAGTTCAGATGTCAAAGGAGCTTCGATTAAAACCAAGAATCACCTACCCAGAAAAAACTGAGTATCATGTTTCAGGGGAAAATATGGTCATTCAATGGAACAGAGGACTTTCAAGCATTCTTGATGAAAAAAACAGAGTTGAAGAGAAAATTTGACATTCATATACAAAAAGCAAGAGAAGTATAAGAAGGTAAACAGGGAAAAGAAATCATAAGGAATTTATCAAAGTTGAACTATTTACATCCCTACATGGAAAAACAATAATTGTAACTGATGAAACTTTTCTCAGTATTAGAATAGTTGAAAGGAATATAAATGTATGTGTTTATATATGCATATATGTGTATGTATGTATATATACACACATACATATATATGTCTATATAGGATGGTATATGGGCTTTTGAATACATATGTGAATGTGTGTATATATGTGTACAGGTATACATAGATAGAGGGCACAGGACCAATTTAATAGGAAGGAATGATACTTAAAAGGTGAAATTAAGAGGTGATAGAGGAATATAATGAGAGGATATGGAGAGAGACTGAATGGGGTAAACTATCTCATATAGAAGAAGCAAGGGAAAATGGTTAGAATGGAGGGGAAGAACAGGAAGGCAAAAGGGAATGGGTCAACCTTATTCTCATTGAATTTGGCTTAGGGAGGGTATGACATACACACTAAATAGGGTATCTCACCCTACAGGAGAGTAGGGGGGAAGGGGATGAGAGGGGGGATGATGGAAGGCAGGCTGGGGGGAGGGAAGTTGGAAGCATCCACTTTTAAAAAGAGATGGGATCAAAGTAGAGAATAGAACAAGTGGGAGGTGGGATAAGAGGGAGAGAAATATAGTCAGTATTTTGCAATATATCCACTATGGAAATATTTTACATAACTACACATGTACAACCTATATTGAATTGTTTATCTTCCCAGTAAGGGTGGGTGACAAGGGAGGAAGGGAATGAGTCTGGAATTCAACGTTTTAAAATCAAATGTTTAAATATATATGTATATATTATTAATATTATTTTACATGTAACTGGGAAATAAGATATACAGGCACTGGGGCACAGAGTTCCACCGTGCCCTACTGGAAAGTTGGAGGGGGTCTGGGAGAATATTTGGGAGAGAGCAGATTCGAGGAGGGGATATCCTGTGGTATCACTGTTTTGGGGCGGTGGGTAGGGGAAAAATGGGGAGAAAATTTGTAACTCAAAATCTTGGGGAAATGAATGATTTAACTAGAAGTTAATAAAGCATTTGATTAAATAAAGAAATAAAAAAAATTTTAAAGCCCTTATTCACAGAAAGGTAATATAGGCTTCAGTCACCTTCTAAAGGTTTCCAGGGCCACAAAAAAGGTTAAGATTCCCTTCTTTCAGAATTCTCTAATCATAACTTGTCATCTTGCCACATCTCTTTACTTGGTCAGTTTGCTTGATTTGCAGTTTCATTCTGCTGGCATGCAATAGGCATTCCCTTCAGAGACTGTGAGACTTCCTAGATCATGAGATATGGGCAAGTGGGTCAAATGTTCCTAAAACTCATAGCAACTCTGGGGCCGGCGCTTTTACTCACTGCACCACCTAGCCACCCTATAGCAATCAGTTTTGTTCCTTGTAAGCCACAATACATGTATTCTAACCATGGAAAGTAATTGTATAAACTGAGGACAAAGGTTATTTAACCTTTTTGTGTCCTGAACTCATTGGGCAGTCTGGGGAAGCCTAGACATACCTTTACAGATTCATATTTCTAAGTGCCTAAGCTACAATACAAAAGAAGTCAGTTAAACTGAAATCTAGTTATTACAGTATTTTTAAAAATTATGACATAGTAATATAAAGTAATATAATTAGAGGGTCTAATATATCCAGTGATTTTGAAATCCTGATGAGTGTGAATGATATACTGAGATATCTACAATAACTATAATGTGATATGACAATATCTGTTATTTCTAGTGGTAACTAAGTAACAGGTACTGCTATTACTACTATGGTTTGTTGCCTGCATTCATTATTGAAGGAAATGCTTGATTTAGGTCAGGAGCTAGATAAATCAAGATATTTTTTTCCCTATCCAAGTTGATAAATTTCCTGAAATTTACTCATGGTCCCTTTCCATGGACCAGACATTAAGAACCCTTAGCGTAAGGAAAGGTTTAGAGATGGTGTGTGCATTGCTGTTCCCCATGTTTATAGAAAATCAAGGCCCAATTCTCTAATTGCATCTGAGCCCTCTTAGAAATGTCATGCAAATATGAAGAGGAAAGGGGGAGAAGCAAAGACTGTGGGAAGTTGTTTTAAGTTCATTTTAAGGATGTCATCAAAAAATCTATTATTACAACCCAGTCTGTTTCTTCGCTCTCCTTCCTGGTTGGGGATCTAGCCATTTGACAATGAGACCACCATTAAGTCTCCTCATTCTGGGTCCTGAGAATTCTCTTATTTTCCAGAGGGGCTACAAGGACCCAGATAATGTGGGCTCAGATCATAGAGGTAGAGTAGGAAGGGATTTGGGAGATCTCTTCATCCAGTCCCCTCATTGTATAGATCAGGCAACTGGGGCCCAGGGAGGTTAAGTAGTTTGCTCCATATTACATAGGTTATGGATGAGCCTGGGTTTGATTCCAGGTTCTCTGGCTACAAACCCAGTATACTTTCCACTACACCACAGAATCCAGTCCAACTCATCACAACCCATATACTGAGACCTCCTTAGGGAAGCTGCATTAGGACTGGGATCTTCCTTGCTCCCTAGCCAAGTTTTAGACAGGGGTGTAGGCCCAGATTCCAACACAAGCCTAGTTGTTCCTGTTCAGGATTCTACAGAATAACAAAGAGACTTTTTCCCCCTACTCACTTGTCCACTCAGCTCCAGAGGCAAACAGTTGAGTGGTCATCACCATATATACTTTCTCTCATACTCATTTATCTCTCCCTCAATAATAACTCCTTTGTGTATTACAGAAATAATGTCTAAGATTTCAGGGGGCAACCTTTTGATATGGTTCTTTTTCCTCTGATTTTAGAGCCATGTTGGAATTCTGAAAAGCAGAAAGAATTCATTGGTTACCTTACAGGTACCATTGGAAGCAAATTGCTTGTGCTAGTTACCAGGCATACAGCCATGTGCAAACATCTTTTTTGCCCAGGATTTCTAGCCTTAGTATTTTTTCTATGATATCAAGAATGATTGATGGGAACTCAAGGAAATTTGTCATTGCCATTTTGAAGGCCTGGTCATCAACCTTCCAGACAATAGTTGCTTCACAATTCTATTAAGGTGGGAGACTCTCTGTATTTTTTCTCTGTGACAAGACTTATTAACCTTGGGTCTAAAGGGTCTATGGATAAATTTCAGGGCATCTATGAACTTGGATGGGGGGAATCTTTATTTTCACTACCCCTTGACATTTTCTTTGATTATGAACATGAAAAAACACATTCTGACACACCAAAAGATTAAGAATCTCTGCTCTATGGTAAAGAGTCTTCTTTACCATTGAAGATTAATCCCTCAAACAATTTTCTCATTTTTCTTGGTTTTTAACATAATCTTCTGATAATGTACCAATACAAGTTTGTTATGTTTTTATAGGGGCAGTATGCTATAGTAGACAAAATGATACACTTGGAATCAGGATGCCATTTCTTGAGATTTTCTGGCTGTGTCATCTTGGGCAAGTTACTTTCTCTGAGTCTCAATTTCCTCATTTGTAAAATAGGGATAATGTTACTTTCCCTACCTATGTTGCTGGTATGGTTGTAAGGAAAACTCTTTAAAAACCTTAAAATACTCCCCCTTATACACTCAATTCTACTTCTGGGGAAACTAGGTCTGCAATACCTACAGGTGCCAGCAGAAGCCAGTGGTTGTATTTTTTATTTTTAATAATTAAAAATCAAGTGGTTGGAATATGAAAACATTTTCCTAAGCCATGACCAGTAGGTTATGAGATTAGTGTACATAACTGTCCTGATCAGTTTGAATTCACTTATCTCTAAGAGCAGGACAAACACTTGTTTAAAGGAACAGAATTCCCTTAGCACAAGATCCATATTGACTAAACAGCCCTTTCTATTTATCCTTGCTTGATCTAATTCCACTGTCCTCTCAACCAAATCAAGACTTGCATGGGATCTCCCAGACATTGGAAAGCAACCTCATCTGCTCATAATGCCACTAGGGGCTAGAGTCTGAGTTTGTGGGCTCCTGCCACTCTAGGTAACAAACAGAGTTTAGGATGAACCTGAATACAAGTCAAAATACTTAATGGCTTACTAATTGCTGTTAGCTACTACTGTATTTATTCTTGACTCCTGGACTGATCTCAACGGAAGCTGTTAGATTTCCCTCCATGGACTGAGTGGGGAAAATCCTTTCTCTACTAGGTTTCCATCTGAAGTCAGAGTATTAAAAAAAGCCCCAAAGAACACAGAGACCAAAACCTCAGTATTTTTCCTCAATCTGAAAGAAACCTTTCCCACTCTCATTTCAGCTCCCGGCTTGCCTTTCCCTCTCTCCCCTAATCAAGAACATAATGAAGATTTTCTTTACCTCTTCCCCTCCTGTTTTTCAGTACTCTTTTTTCAAGGGGTCATAGCTGGCCAAGCTGTTTTGTTTTCTCTTTGTTTTTTTTTTCAGGTCTGAGACCTGTTAAAGGTTACTTTGGTTTTAGGGAAACTTTAAAGATTTTTTTGAGCCTAAAAGAAGTTAGCCAAAACATTTTTCCAGACAGTTAGTGGTTTTCTCATTGTGGGGGTGGAACACGGGTGACTCCTATTGAGAAAAGCCCCAGTTTCCTCATCTGTAAAATGAGGGGGTTGGACAAGATGATCTCCAAGGTCTCAGGATGGGCCAGAGACAGCTCTTGAAATAGCAGTAAAGTAGGTTACCGACAAATGAGAAATGCACTCTCATTCTGGATTTTGTATTAAAGGCATTAAAGGCAAGGATGAGCATAGGCTATTGACTCACAAGCTGCCCTTCAACCAAATGAGTGTAAACATACAGCTCTCCCATGGTCTAGATTCTGCTGACCACACAGACAGGACTAGTGGCCCAGCTCCACCAAATTGGACTGAAGGAAGGATCCAGACTATGTTTGCAGTGGTGTCATACTCAAATAGAAACAGATCCCTGTGGGTTGCATGTTGACTTAGAAAATCCCATATTAACAGCCAGGTTATATTGTATTTTTATTTATATTGTTAAACATTTCCCAATTACATCTTATTCTGGTTTGGCCTGCACCTGACAGCATCAGGCAGAAGGCATTTTTGACACCTCTGGTTTCCAGCACTGGCTAGTCTTGTGATACGGATTCATTAGTAGAAAACACTAGTATTTGCTGTGCCCAAGATCTCAAGCACCTTGCAACAAGGTGGCAAAAATGTCTTTGTCCAGACTGAAGCACAAAGGGGGAAACCAAGTGAGATGATCAGATTCCACAATAAAAAGATTTCACTTCTGTCTCTCCCTATCTCTCTTTAAAAAGCAGCCAGTTCTGCCTCCATGATACACCATTTAAGCAGATTACTTCTTCCTGATTCCTTGTGCTGCCCCAAGGTCAAAGAGAGTCACATTCTCTCTTGGGGCTATTGGCAACTGTGGCTTGCTTCAACAGCTATATCACTTTTCTTGCTTTACTGGGGGGGAAAACACATATCTCCTTAAAAAGAACAAAACAAACAGTTAACAGTTAATTTTATTAGCTTCTGACCTCCACTTAAGATTCCCTCCAATTCCTCAGCCTGCCTCAGGGGTGATACTGGGCTCTCCAAGACTTTGTTATCTGAGCCAAAGTTTGGCCAGGCCCTACCAAGCTAGAATGATGTCAAGGCTGTGGCTGGAAATGGGATGGATACTTGTCATCTGAGGACAAGCGTAGCTATTATATTGGGAAAAACTCCTCCACCAGAAGGTTACTTAGAAAAACTCATGAAACCACCCCCTAAGTCCTGGGGTTCTATATCAGTGGAGGGAAGAGTCATGCCATATTCTTAAATTGTTGGAAGTTGTGAAGTGGAAGAAAATTTTCTTTTATTTCTCTATTTTTTTTTTGCTTTTTGGAGGGGAGAAGGTAGGATAATTGAGGTTAAGTGACTTGCCCAAGGTCACATGGCTAGTTTTTGTGTGTGTCTGACTCCAGATTTGAACTCAGGTCCTCCTGGCTCTGTAGCAGCACGCACCCCCACATCCCCAGGGTTTGCTGCTAATACAGGTTCTTGGATCTGCTTTGTTAAAGGAAAGCAACTCAAAATGGGTTAACAAGCTTACTTTAATCAGTCAAATATGTATCATTTACCTAGTTCAGGGGAAAGAGGTCAGCACCCCGAACTTCAGAATATACAGACAGAATTATCAAGACAGAAACAGATCAAGTAGACAGATTTCCAAACTGTCCAACTTACATCCATACCAAACAACATCTGGGTTTCAAAGCCAGGGGGCTCTGGACAACGGCTAGACCAGAGTTTCATCAAATCACAGAACACTTCTCAAAGTGAGCCCCAAAACAAAGCCTCAAATCAGGGTTTATATAGCCTACTCCTGGCTCAGAGAATGTAACAACCTTATTGACTCAGTGGCCAATCAAGAAGTATCTACTGAAAAACAAGCCTCCCACCCCAGGCTCCAGGTGCACTTTAGCCTAGGGGCAGGGAAGATCTTAAAAATTTACATTCCCATTACAGGCTCTGGGTCGGTGCTCTATCCACTGCGCTACCTAGCCATCCTGGAAGATAATTCTTTTTTTTTTTTTTAAAGCAATCGGGGTTAAGTAACTAGCTCAAGGTTACACGGCCAGTTATTTCTGGGTGTGGTGCTGAGTATCTGAGCCCGGATTTGATCCAGGTCATCCCGACACTGGAGCTGGTGCTCTTACTCGCTGAGCCACCTGGCTGCCCCAGGAAGATAATTTTCTAAGGCAATAAAGGCACAGGGTTGGAATTTTTTTAACATTCTTAATCTAGGTTGTAACCTGATAGCCTCCTGTCTTCCAGAACCCCCAAACTACCAGTTGACCTTTGACCAGCTGCATAGTTGGTCCACAGAACACTTAATAATAGCTTCCTTTAAAAAGCAACCCTATTTTGCTTTGTCAGAGTTTCTCACATTGAGGTCCACGATTCAGAAAACAAATACCATGTGTGTACAGCTTAAAACTGCCATTTTTACTGTGTCTTCCTATGCCAAGCACACAAAACATCCATCTCTTGGTTTATTTATGACCTCCACATAGCAATCTTATTAACGTTGCAGCAGAGAGCCTGTGGAAAAATATGATCAGAAAATACATTTCAAAGATATCAATAATTTTAGGCTGTTTTACTTTAGTTTCAGGCTAACCTCATTAGACCAAATTTAATTCTAGAGTAGAAAATGAATGGTTTGCTATTAACAAACAGAGACATTGCAGAGTGTCAGGCAGCCCATGGCCATTTGGCACATACCAGTCTAGGACACATTCCTTATATTTTGTTAGGCATCATTTCCATAGAGATCAACTCCTGTTTTTTTTTCAGCAATAACATCAAAGCTTTCAAGGAGCCATCTTTGAGAAACAGCTCCTTTTCCTCTACTTGTAGAACCAATGAGAGAATTCTGAAGAACAGAAAGAGTTCACTGATTACCTTGCAGGGAAACAGCCACTGGAAGGTGATTACTCGTGACCTAGTCATGGCATACACCCACTCTGATGCCAGCTTCCAGAACCCACATGTGCCTCCCATAGCTTCTTTTTGAGAAGTCCCTTCCAACAAAGCAGCTATAGTGGAAGGATGGCAGGAAGTTTCCCCTTCCCAAGCCAGTCTTCCGAAAATTTTTTTTTCACCAGATCATATTCAGAAAAACTCAGGAAAGCTTTTAGGGTGTGTGTATTGCTTGATTTTCTAAGCAGCATTATGGCAAGGACCACATCTTTTATAAGCTTTGGACCTTCCCCACAGTAAAGTCATTGCTTTGAGGAGGACTTCTGGGACATATGACTCAGCCAGTAATACAAGATCTTATCTGGCTGAACTCCACCCCCCAAAATAGAAAAAACTCAGGAGAGGAAATAGTCAAGGATTCATTCACTACCATACAAACTTGTAGATAAACTTATAGTTTCGTGAAAACCAGCCAATGTCAACAAAAATGGTTTTTGTAAACTGAAAATATTCACCAAGAGACATAGACACATTCTAGCAAAGAGGAAGAAATCGGATTGCCAATTGGTACCTATCCTTGATGTCACCAGGCCTCTCATGGAGACAACAGGGAAGAACCAAAAAGAGAAAGAAAAGAGCTATGGTATCTTACTCTGCTCACCAGGCAGAGGGCTGAGAGAGAAAAAGTCATGAAGAGAACTTTTATAAGGGTTGTTCTAATACTCCACTTGATACTTCCAATATCGCCATGTTATATGTCATTGTCTTTCTTTGTTAAAGGGCTTATAAATTGCCTCTCACTACCCTATGGAAGTAGCATATGGGGTGTATGGGGTATTCAGGGAGGACCAGCATCTCTAGTATGAGGCCTTGCTGAGCCCTTTTCAGGGCTGCTTATCCATCTTTGGTGTCCACCTTCACCCAACTCTCACTTGGGGCTCCAAGAAGCTATTGCATGTGCAGTGGTCACATGCTGGTAAAACCATCTTGGCAGACAGGCTAAACCAGGCTGAGGATAACTGATAGACTTCATACCAGTCAGTGAGTTGGGGGGGGGGGCGTCTGCCCCAAGTATGTGATGACTTCCCCGTGGCAAAATGGGTGGATGAGAACAATTTATCCTAATAGTCATGAAGGTGGCTGAAGCAGGCTCTACAGAGCACTTAGAGTTTGGTGAGACATCAAAGACTCCAAGATCTTTGTGTTTCAGGTCATCAACTGTCATCCAGACTTTTGTCTTGCCGTGGGACTTGGATGACTCAGGAAGAGAGAGGCTGACAATTTTGGTAGCTCTACTTCAATTATATGCAATTCATGAGAAAGTCAAGACATTGCCCCATGATGTCACTGGTTCTTTTCAAAAACAATCCCCCCGAGAGCTGGCCGGCTCATCCTACCTTCTGCTAAAGTACTCTGCCAGCTCTCAGAATGACTAGAGGTATCTCCTTCCCTTTTTAAACAAGCCAGTTTTGCATGAAGGAGGCTGAACCTCCTTGCAGAAAGCAATCTCAATTTAGTCATATGATACATTTCTTTTTTTATTAGTTTATTTATTTTTAGTTTTCCACATTAACTTCTATAAATTTTAAATTTTCTCCCCCATCCTCCTCCCTCTCCAAGATGGCATGCAGTCTGATATAGGTTCTACATATACGTTCCTATTAAACATATTTTCACATTAGTCATGTTGCATAGAAGAATTATAATGAATGGGAGAGACCATGAGAAAGGAAAAACAAAACAAAAAAAGAAAAGTCTTCTTCGCTCTGCATTCAGACTCCATAGTTCTTTCTCTGGATGTGGATGGCATTTATCTTCTTGAGCCCTTTGGAATTGTTTTAGGTCCTTGCATTGCTGAAAAGAGCTAAGTCTGTCAAAGTCAGTCATCACACAGTGTTGCTGTTACTGTGTACAATGTTTTCCTGGTTCTACTCACATCACTCAGCATCAGTTCATATAAGTCATTCCAGGTTCTCCTGAAGTCTGCCTGCTCATGCATATGATGCATTTCTTTCCACATTAGAGGAGATTGTTATTTAGGCTCAAGCTGTTCCAGGAAGGGCATTCCATTGAGTTGGCATTAGTGAAGTTTTACTAAAGAGTTACTAAAGAACTTGTTAAAGAGTCCACATCATTCATATTACTTGGCTAACAGTTAACATCTGTTCAGGAAGTTGGCCTTTTTCTGTTATATGATGTCAACATCACTCACTTTATGTTAGTTTCTGCTTGCCACAAGCTGCTGCTTACTGGACCACATCTCCTCATTCTACCCTTGCCTAAAACAAGTAGTCCCAATCTGACGAATTTTCCTATGTGGAGGGTCTGAGGTGGCTGATGGAAACAACTACCACCTGAATGAAAATCTTACAGAAGTCTTACTTGGACTTAAGATTTATTGGCAGTGATTGTGCACCCACCCACACGAAGCTGTCTTAGCTTCACTTTCCTGCATTGTTCTGATCTCTAGTATTCAGGTCATCCTGGACCTTGTATATCTGCCTTTTGGAGAGATAGAATCCCAGGTCTGGAATGAGGAAGATGTGAATTCAAATTCTGCCTCATACACTTAATAAGCACATCATTTAACCACAACAATCTGAGTTGTTGTGAGGATCCAGTGATGTAACATTTGTAAAGTGCTTATCAGCACACTGTTTGAAACATAAATAAGTGCTTCCTAAGTGCCTGTTTCTTTCCTCCATTTCCCTTTTATCTGCCCCTAGATTACCCCATCCAAGCTTTGTGCCTATCTTGCCCACCCAGTTTTGACTTGCAGTCTTATTCTAAGAAACTTTAGTGTCCAAATACACACATTCACATACTCACACACACACTCACACACACTCACATACTCACACTCTCACACACACACTCACATACACACTCACTCACACACACATACTCACACACACACACTCACACACTCACACACACACACACACACACACACACACACACACACTGTCACATTCCAGATGCCCCAGCTGCTTCCAGAGCTCTGGCTTCACTTTGGCTGACATCCTCTGAGCTGGACTGTTGCTGCCTTGCTCTTCCCTATCCTGCACATAGCCTTGTCCTCCCTCTCTAAAATCTAGCCCCTTGTCATCACCATTTGTGACCTACTGTCACTCCTAGAGCCACAGCCGGTAAGCTACTAGTTAACTTCCCCATCTACTACTACTTGGAAAATCTACTTTCCCCCTTTTTCACTTAATAAAAATCTTCTCAGCATTACAGAGAGCTCAATGGACATACTTGTGGTTTCCTGCTCTTCTACTTCCATCAGCAACTTTCTCAATATAGTGGGTAATGTTAGAGCGAATGTTGGGGTTCCTTCTAAATCTCACAGAACTCTGTTCGAGCTTGGTTAGGATTCTTAGAAACCATTCCACACACTGGGGGAACAACCCTAAGCTGAGCCCAAGGCGGCACTAGGCTGTGTTCCAGCTGAGATTTCCTGTGAAGATGCGCCATCTTTTTTTAGTGATCTAAAAATGTCCAGGATGAAAAGATAGGGACCTGGGGATTCATTTTTAACTAGGCTTTTCCCCGCCTTTTATCTTTTCCTTTTTTTCTTAATAGCCCATCTATATACTCTAATGTTATCATTCCCCCTGAGAGTAATAGATTGTCCATCACAGAGATCTCTGAAGAGCCAGGTTCCTAAATCAACTACAGCTTGAGCAGTATGAATATCACCTTTAACTCAGAAAGAACTCCAACATTCTGGCTTCCAGAAGGGCTTTAAAGTATAGCAAATAAGATTGGTTTCTCACCTCCTTTTTCTGATGGTATTTCTACGTGTGAAAAGCCAACTCAGTTAGCATTAGGGGAGTGGGCCATCAGAAGAGCCAGATTGCCTGACCACAAATAGAACTATGACATCCGAGTCCTTTTCTAGGAATCTAGAGGAGCTTAGAAGTAATAGAAGAAAACAACAATATATGGCTAACCTTTCCATTCCTTTACTTAGGAGAAGAAAGTAGAGTAAGAAAAAGAAATTATTAAGGTCAGATTTGGAACAGAAATCCTATCCCAGAATAGAAGAGCCAGAGAGCATTTCTCAAGAGCAAGAATGGGATCTTCAGACAGAACTCCCAACCAGGTTCTCTATCCCCTAATTAGTGGTTTATCATATGATTGGTCCAAGCATTTCTTCTCATTCCCTTTCCAAGTCCAGATACTCACTTTTGTCTAGTGGTAGGACGGCCCAAGAGACCAATAGTCTTCTCTGCTCAAATCTGAACAACATGAGATTCACCAGGAGGGGAGAGAGACTCCTATCCTTTCCTGAAAAAAAAATGAAAAGATTGTTAGGGGACAGAAACTCTTCGTCATGGACAAGCCTGCCTAGAACAGGAGAACAGGGTAGCAGGCATTGTTTTGCTTCTGCAAGTTAAACTATGAGGGTATGGAAAGGAATGCTCAGGACTTATCACAGCTGACAGGTGGACCTTAAGAATGGCCTTTCCACTCCAGGTTCATTCAGTAGTCCTGCTGGGAGCCCAAATCAGTAGTTAGCATGGAAGTAATCCTGTTCCAAAGTGGCAAAAGGGAGAGAATTGAATTCTTTGAATCTGTTGAGGGTAATGGGTTAGGTTTGGGGCCAGTGGCATACTAATGTCTAATTAGAACAAGTGGGCAGGACAAAGGTCAATATTCTTCATAGAAGTCACTTGATCTTAAAAGCCTTTTACCTCTACTAATTAACTTCTTAATGGAAAGGTGAATAGGTCTTAGACAGATGGTCCTCATCTCTCTTTGGTAGTAAATGAGGTTGAAGTTGGTCTTAATGTTTCATACCACCTCCCAGGAAGTGGTCTGAATTCTTTGAAGAGCTTGGCCATATACTCAGCTCAGATGTGACCAGCATATTATCCCAGAGTAGGGAGAAGATTAATGGGATGAAATGAAATGAGAATGAAAGAGACAGACACCTCCCTCTCCATGGTTCCAAAATGAGGTAGAGGCAAACAATGGAGTCGTTAATTATCTTCTCGTTCACCTCTACAGGGGTGATTTGTGCATCTGTAAATGGGTGGTGGCTGGGGAACAAGGGAGGTTCTAAGGTTTAGTTTTCATCAGACCTTCTTTGCAGTGCTTGGTTTTGGAAGAAGGAAATTGTCAGGGAACAACTGATTGCAGATTCAAGACATGAGATTTAAATTCTAAAATTGAACTGAAAGGAGAGAGGCTTAATTTTGGCTGAGTTAAAGAAGTAGCTTGTGTTGGGCATGGATCTGGGTGAAATTACAAGATGATATCCTAGACCCCTGTTGTCCTACTAAGAACCCACAGAAACAAAACAAAAACCAACAAAGCCAGGAGCAGGATTTTCAGGAGTTACAAAAAGAATCCTGAGGACTTTGTCATGTACAGGGAAAACCCATAAAGGACTTCAGGAGCCAGATGGATAAACTTTGGACCAAGAATAATCTAATTACTAAGTATGTTGGAGAGCAAGCTTCAGGTAGCCCCGGTATCATGAGAATGGATTTTTTTCTCTATAAAATCTAGGTCCTCCTTCCTCTCCATGCCAAGTGTCTTTTGAAGCTCTTTAGAGATCAGTTGTCCATTTTTACTGTAACCCTCTTAATACTCCCTCTGTTTCTCTTTGCCCAGCCTTATATGCCTTTATCTACCTATACCTCTCTTCATATGTGACTAAGGACCATATTAGTAGGCTAGTGTTTACCTTATGGTAATGTTGAAAATTGGGGTGGGATTTAAAAGTCAGATTCTATATGGTTCTCTTTTGATTATTTGTTTGCAGGAACCAGAAACACAGCCTGGTTTATGGATGGCACTAGACATGAGTTAGACCCACCCAGTCTCAATTTCCTTGCCTTACTCATTGGAGCAGTGATCCTTAAGTGGGGTCCATGACCTTGTTTTTTTTTTAATATTTCAATAATTATATTTAAATATAATTGGTTTTAAATATTCAAAGCCATTATTCTGAGAAGGGGTTTAAAGCCATAGGGGTCTAGGACACACACAAAGTGAGGAACTCTTGCAGTAACAGGACTGTTGTGAGGATCAACTGACACTTGTAAATTATAGTGTCACATACGTGTGCTACCATTGTTCCTCAAAAGGAAATCTTCCATTTTTTAAATGTTTGTCTTTTGTAATTAATCTACTGAAGTCTTTAATTGCAGAAATTCCACAGAATTAAATCATCTACTGTAGAAAGAACTGGAGAAATCTTCTAGGCCAACTGTTCATTTTCCAGAGGAAGGAACTGAGGTCTAGTGACTTCCCAAAGATCATACATTAAGTGGCAAATAAAACTCAACCCCACTTTGCCTGGTTTCTGGATACTCTGGGTGTTTCATGGACCTTCAATATCATGTTCTTTATACGGGAATCATATTTGATGCAAATAGTCACTTTGTCAAATGCCTTCAAGTACACCAAAATTGCTTATTCCAGCACTAAATTGGTTCATGCGTTTTTCTTCCTTATGTCTAGCTTTCATCTGATCAGATCTGCACTTAGGAATATAAATTAAGGAGAAATTCTTAAAAATAGTTCTATAAAGCACATCTCAGTAAAATACAGCCATTGATATATACTACCCTATAAATCAATGCTCCCTAAATTGAGCTGCAAATGATCCTACAATCTATGTATTCTAAAAAGGAAATGAAAATAAATCAGTGGAATGAGAACTCAGTAATCAGGTATATTGGTTTGAAACAGATTTAAAACATTCCAGGAAAAAAATCATATTGTGAAGCAATTTAAACACTAAATCTACATGGAGCTACTTACTAGAATCTCAAACCTTGGTGAGTTTTTTTTTTTGGGGGGGTGGCAAGGGGAAGACTCTGAATCTGCCTGGCAATGGGGAAAGCTGACATATAACCAGGATGTATACAACTTAGATCAGAGGAGTCAAACATTCCTAAGTACAGCTTAGGAATCAGATTGAAATGTAATTGGGAAGTACTTAACAAGAGGTCTAAGAGTCCATTTGATCTGAATAAGACTCACTCTTCTGTAACATCAGCAAGCCCACACTACTGTCAGATGGCTCTCATTCCTGGGAAGCCCTTCCTTAAACCCAGGGAAGTTTCTCCTTGCTATCCTTTGACTGCCCATGAATCTAGGAGCAAAGTGGAATGAGCCCAATCCTTCTTCACTAGAACTGTCTTCAAATAATGGAAGACAGCTCTATTTCCCCAAAGTCTCCTTCCCAAAGCAAAGCACCCCCAATTTCTTCAGCTGAGCCTGGCACTACATGTTTCCCCCTTCTCATCTTGTGTAGCAGCAAGCACCCCAGTGTCCCCAGGGTGTCTGCCAACACAGGTTCTTGTATCTGCTTTGATAAAGGAAAGCAACTCAAAATGGGTTAACAAGCTTACTTTAATCAGTCAAATATATATCGTTTACCTAGTTCAGGGGAAAAAGGTCAGCACCCTAAACTTCAGAATATACAGATAGAATTATCAAGACAAAAACAGATCAAGTAGACAGATTTCCAAACTGTCCAACCATTACATCCATACCAAACAACATCTGGGTTTTTCAAAGCCAGGGGGCTCTGGACAACGGCTTCCCAGAATCCAGATCAAATCACACAACACTTCTCAAAGTGAGCCCCCAAACAAAGCTACACCTCAGGGCTTATATAGCCTTCTCCTGGCTCAGAGAATGTAACAACCTTATTGACTCACTGGCCAATCAAGAAGTATCTACTGAAAAACAAGCCTCCAATCCCAGGGTGCAGGTGCACTTTAGCCTAGGGGCAGGGAAGATCTTTAAATTTACATTCCCATTACATCTTGTTAACCTGTTCTGAGAATTCTCTTGCTGTCTAGAGCCTTCCTAAAGTTTGGCACCCAGAACTGCAAACAACAGTCTAGATAACAATAATAGGAATTAACATTTATAGAGAGTTTACTGAGTGTCAAGCAATGTGCTTAAACACTTTACAATTATTGTTTTGTTTGGTTCTCACAACAATCCTGGGAGGTAGGTACTATTATTATCCCCATTTTTCAGATGAAAAAACTGAGGCAAACAGAAGTTAAGTGATTTGCCCAGGGCTGTGCAGCTAGTGTCTGAAGCCAGATTTAAACTCATATCTTCCTGACTCCAGGCCCATGTTCTACCCACTGCATGATCTAGCTGTCCCTATGATATGATAGAACCAGGGTAGAGGACAGTGGCTTACGACACTGTTTCCTCTAGAAGATTATCCTTTTTGACTTCTCTGCAGCATTTGACTCTGTCTTCCTGATGAGGTACAGGCTCTGGGAACCCCCTGGAGCTCTCCTTGAATCTTCCCACATGAGGCATTTGCCTGAGGCCATAAGCCTTTCATTATAGCTCAAATCTCTGTTACTAGCCTAGCCCTCCATTGGACCATGGAGGGCTGGACAATGGGGTAGCTGGACACAGCTACCCCTCACCCTAGATCCTCGCAAAATATCTATACCCAAATCTGTTACCCTTAAACTAGCCTAGCCCTCCATTGTCTGTCATCTCCAGGTAGCCTCCAACTACTTCCCACCCTTAATCTCTCATTACTGGAGTCTAACCTCATTTGACTCCTCCTGAAGACCCTCCCCAAACTCCTCTCTAGACCACCCCTAGATTACTCCCACAATCTTTCTGTATATAAAGTCCATCTTGCATCAGTGAGGGGGCCAAGAATTATCTAGGGCAGACTCAGTCTGTGTCAGATTATTCTGGCCCACTTGTCCAATACAAGTGTCACAGCTACCTAGGCTCCATAAGAGTCTACCCATTATGGCAAATCTCTAATAGACTTTGCTTTACTTTGCTTTTGGCGGGGAGAACACTTGAGTCAAATTCATTTGGCAGGACCTGGTGTATTGGTATATTGGGGACTCAAGCACCCCTAAACCTTAAACCTCAAATCTCAACATTTTATGGTTCCCTGACCTCTATATTCCCGCTACCACCACCCTTCCCCATACATATACTCTTTATTCTTGGAGTGTGATACTATTATCTATCCAGCCATCTTTGCTGGATCATTATCTAAGTTCAGCCTTCTAATTGTAAGTGTCCTGTCTAGTGCCCTCTTTTTCTCTCTGATTTCCACCTCCCTTGGGTCTCCCTCATCATCTCATAGCAGATAATGCTTCGATCTACATATCCAACCTTCCACTCTCTGCTGAGTTCCAATGTCACATACCTACCTGGATGTCCCATAGGCATCAGAAATCTACCATATACCAAACAGAATTCATTATTTTATCTCCTTGCCAAACTAACCCTTTGTCTAAGCTTCCCTGCACCTATCAAAGATATTACCATCCTTCTGGTCATTCAAGTTCACAGCCATAAACTCAATCTCCCTCACCCACATATTTAACAAATTGCCAAATTTTTTCAGTGTTAACTGCACACTATTTTCTTGAGTCCCTGCCTTCAACACTCCCATGACCAGCTCTTTTGTTGGCCCTGTGATATTTGCAAAGCACTCAATACAGTGTCTGGCACACAGCAGGCTTGTCCCTCCCTATCTCCCCTATTACCTCTCACCCTGGACTTCTTCAAAAGTTTCCTAATTGATCTCTTGCCTCCATATGACTGTCCACATTGTCCCAAAACACATTAAACTATACTCTGGCTCAGCTTCCATCATCCATTATTTGTGAAGATGACTTTTTAACCAAAGTGCAGAATGATTTTAACACCTCTTAAACTTAATTGTACTAGACTGAACCTAAATTGTAGCCTATAGAAATATTCTTGGACTCTGCCTGTCATCCAGTGTGTTGCTTGTCCTTCCTGACTTTGACATCTGCAGATTTGGACAGCTTCTGCCTATGGCTTGGTCAAAGTCATTAAAAAAAAATTAAACAATATTAGACCAAGGACAAATGCTTAGGGAGCAACTAGGTGGTAAAGTGGACAGAAAGTTGAACTTTGAGTCAGGAAGACCTTAGTTCTAATCCCACCTCAGACACTATAGTCAACTATCATATGTTAGTAACTGAAGCAGAAATCTATAAATTACTGAGTACTCTGGGTTAAGTCACTCCCAAATCCATGGCATTTTACCACTCAGCTCACACCTCAAGCTTGTCCACAAGAGTAGCATAGAATTTGTCAACTACTTTTCTGAAAGAAAAGTATAAAATACCAATAGAATTTTCCTCTGCCAGTATATCTGCCAGTATAGTCCTGTTTCAAAGGAAATGGATTAGTCTGGCGTGATGCATTCTTGATCAAGTCATATTGGATTTAGGTCATCATTTTCTGCTTCCTCCTCCATTTTCAAGTTAAAATATCCATGATCACATTCACAGACTGAAGAATATGTTTTTATTTGGTCTTGAAGTATAGTCATCCACAAAACTCTTAGCAAAGTTTTCTAAGTTTCTTTTTTTTTTAAATACAAATCATTTCTTTAAAAAATCTTATTGAACTTGACTAGGAGTAGGAACCAAATCTCCAGGCCTATAGTTTGCAGAATATATTCTTTTTCTTCTGTCAAAAGTCAGGATATCATTTGCTCTTCTCCAGGCTTCCATACTCAATCATCTTTCCCAGATGACAGTAGCTCAGTATTCATTTGTCAGACCTTCAAGCATCCTAGGGTATCTTTTGGACCCGGTGACCCCAGCTCACTGAATACAGCTGGGTCATCTCTTATTACCTCATTTGTCTTCTGTATCAAGTCCAAATAGCTTTATCCTTTGGAGAGGAGGAGACGGAAACAAGAGTTAAAAAGTTTAGCCTTCTCACTTTTATGATATATCCACAAGCTCCCTAAAGAGTGATCTCCCTTCCACTTTCTCCTTTGCTCAACTTTTTGTGTATATTATTCTGTGTTTACTGATAGCCTCCACTCTGTCAGGGTTTGAGTACTCCTAAGAATATTCTTTTTTTTTTTTCCTTTTGGAGGGCAATTGGGGTTAAGTGACTTGCCCAAGGTCACACGGCTAGTTTTTGTGTTAAGTGTCTGAGGCCAGCTTTGAACTCAGGTCCTCCTGACTCCAGGGCTGGTGCTGTAGTCACCCCTTGCCTAAGAATATTCTTACAAGACTACACTATATTTGAATGTCTTAGTTATCTGTCTCTCCTTCTACCTTTGTAAAGGGCCTAGGCAATTATTCTAGTTTGGCTACATCAATCTCTTTTGGTGGGTTTTATTGTTTCACTATCTCCCTCCTTTTCACTTCTATTGGTCCAGAAAATTTGTTTTCAAGGATTTCTCAACCCTCTGGGGCCAACTTTCCCCTTAGGTTATTGGACTATTAATCCTATCTCTCCATTCTTTGAACTCTGTAATTTACTCTCTCCAAATCTAGGAATGGCAAATTCTACTTGGCTTTCCTCTTCTCTATTAGCAGCTCAAAGATAAATTGATCATTTGCCTTCAGAGTTCCCATCATTCTGACTTTAGCAGTCAGAACTTTCTTGTTGATCAGAATAAATTGAAAGTAGAAGTTACTTTTGTTTCTGCCACTTATTATAAGGATGGAAATACTTAAGTCACATCACAAATTTATCTAATGGCCTGCGTTTTTTTTCAGAGACCTTGGGTTTATGTAATTAATTGACCAAGACTAAAATATGGCATTTGGGCTAGGCTTCTCCCTCTCCTGACCCGCCCCCACATTGGTTTAATTCATCCTTGTTTCCAAATAGTTTGCTGTGTCCTGTGATAATATTACTTTGGTTTATCCAATTCATATTAACTCACATTCTTCCCACCATGTTTCTCAGAATTTCTCATATGATGATAGCAGAATATATGATGCTATTTGGTTCTTTTTGAATAAGACACAGTTTTCTTGAACCATATTCCTACTGGGAGTCCCATCATGTGCAATCTCAGTGATAGCCATGAGGTCACATCCCCCCTCACCCCACACTCTTAGATTAGGAGCTCTAGCTCATTCTGATGTTTTTTATATATTTGTATATACCTATCCAAGGCCATGGGTTTTTTGTTGGGCATTATTATTTTTTTAATTGATGGCTCCTAGAATTTTGTCTTAAATGAATTTTTCATTGTCTTATGCTATCTTTCCTGCTACTCTGGGGTTTGTAGCTGGGATTTTCTTCTTTCTCTTCTGTTTTCAAGTTAAAATATCCACAACCAGATTCACAGAATGAGGAATATGTTTTTATTGAGTCTTCAAGTATAGTCTTATCCACTTGACTCTTTTTTTAATGCTTTATTAACTTATGATTTACACCATTCGTTTCTGGCAGATATTGAGTTACAAATTTTCTCCCCATTTTTCCCCTACCCACTGCCCCAAAATAGCAGTCCCACAGGATACCCCCTCCTCCAATCTGCCCTCTCTCATATTTTCTCCCACACCCCTTTTGACTTTTCCAGTGGATCTCTATGCCTCAGTGTCTGTATATATTATTTCCCAATTACATGTAAGATGGCATTAATAATAGTATATATATATATATATATATATATATATATGTTTGAATATTTGATTTTAAAACTTTCAATTCCAGATTCATTTACTTCCTTCCTTGTCACCCACCCTTACTGGGAAGATAAGCAGTTCAGTATAGGTTGTACATGTGTGGCTAATGCAAAACAATAACATAGTAGATATATTGTAAAATACTGACTATATTTCCCTCCCTCCTATCCCACCTGCCACTTGTTCTATTCTCTACTTTGATCCCATCCCTTTTCAAAAGTGGGTGCTTCCAACTTCCCTCCCACCCAGCCTGCCCTCCCTTCCATCATCCCCCCTCTCATCCCCTTCTCCCCCTACTCTACTGGAGGGTAAGATACCCTGTTTAGTGTGTATTTCACTCCCTCCTCAAGCCAGAGTCAATGGGAATAAGGTTGACCCATTCCCTTTTGCCTTCCCATTCTTCCCCTCCATTGTAACCATTTTCCCTTGCCTCTTCTGTATGAGATAGTTTACCCCAATCTCTCTCCCCATCTCCTCTCATTATAGTCCTCTCACCTCTTAATTTTACCTTTTAAGTATAATCCCTTCCTGTTAAATTGGTCCTGTGCCCTCTATCTATGTATACCTGTAAACATATATACACACATTCACATATGTATTCATATGCCAATATACGCTCATATATATATATATATATAT
>NW_027187369.1:19571218-19651606 GCF_028583685.1 Petaurus breviceps papuanus
TATATATATATATATATATATATATATATATATATATATATATATTTATAATCCCTTCAACTACTGAGAAAAGTTTCACAAGTTACAATTATTGTTTTTCCATGTAGGAATGTTAATAGTTCAACTTTGATAAGTTCCTTATGATTTCTTTTTCCTGTTTACCTTCTCATGCTTCTCTTGCTTCTTGTACCTGAATGTCAAATTGTCTATTCAACTCTGGTTTTTTCAGCAAGAATGCTTGAAAGTCCTCTATTCCACTGAATGACCCTATTTTCCCTGAAACATGATACTCAGTTTTGCTGGGTAGGTGAATCTTGGTTTTAATCCTAGATCCTTTGACCTCCGGAATATCACATTCCAAGCCCTTTGATCCCTCAGTGTAGAAGCTGCCAGATCCTGGGTTATCCTGATTGTGTTTCCACAATATTGAAATTGTTTCTTCTTGGCTGCTTGTAAAATTCTCTCCTTAATCTGGGAATTCTGGAACCTGTTTATAATATTCCTAGGAGTTTTCTTTTGGGGATCTTTTTCAGGAGGTGATCGGTGGATTCTTTCAACCTCTATTTTGCCCTTTGGTACTAAAACATCAGGGCTGTTTTCTTTGAGAACTTCCTGGAGGAGATGGTTTCTAGGTTCTTACTTTGGTCATGGCTTTCAGGTAGTCCAATAATTTTTAAGTTATCTCTCCTGGATCTATTTTCCAGGTCAGTGGTTTTTCCCATGAGATATTTCACATTGCCTTCTATTCTTTCATTTGTTTGGATCTGTTTAACAGCATCTTGATTTCTCATAAAGTCATTAGCTTCCATTTGTTCCAGTCTAATTCTGAAGCAATGATTCTCCTCATTGAGCTTTTGGGATTCTTTTTCCATCTGGCAAATTCGGCTTTTTAAGGCATTCTTTTTCTCATTGCCTTTTTGAGCCTCCTTTGCCATTTGAGTCAGTCTGTTTATTAAGGTATTATTTTCCTCAGTCAGGCTGTTGACTCTCATTTCATAATTTTCTTGCATTGTTTCATTTCTCTTCCCAATTTTTCCTCCACTTCTCTTATCTGCTTCTTAAGGTCCTCTATGGCCTGTAACGAACTTGCATTTTCCTTTGAAGCTTTTGGTGCAGGAGTTCCGACTTCACTGTTTTCCTCCTGTTCCATGCTTTGCTCCTTTTTGTCCCCAAAATAGGAGTGTAATGTTGGAATCTTCTGTCTGCTTTGTTTCCTTTGCCTGCTCATTTTGCCACTCAATTACTTGACTTTTGGGCTTTTTGCCACAGTAGGATTCTGCCACCAGACAGGGGAGCTTTCGTTTCTCAGCTGCCGGAGGTATTAGATAGGTGCCCTCTCTGAGGTCTCCACATGCTCTGGCAAGCTGGACACACACCCCAGGACCTCCACCCTAGACTGCAATCCAGATCCAAGCAGGTTAAAGCAAGAGTGATTACCCCTCAGACTGGTGCTTGGTCCCCCTACACTCTGCAGGCCAAGAGCTGAAGCCACCACATGGCACTGGCTGGCTGTGCAGGCGGCTCAGTGGCTTTTCGCCCTGGGGGTAAAAGCCAGGCACTCCCACTTACTGGTCCCAAAGTCCAGACTGCACTGGCCTCTCACCTTGTCCTTCGCATCTATGTGTTGATAATTCTGGAGACGGCCACAGCTGCTGCTGATCTGGAGTCCCTCTGGCTGGTGGCTGGTCAGGCCTGCCCTGGGGCTATAGCCTTGATGTGGAGCTGGGCTTGGGTCCCAGAGCGCTGTGCTGGATTCCTGCCGGCCTGTCAGGGTGTCCTCAGCGGGAGGTTAGCTTCTCTGTGTCATTTTGTGGGTTCTGAAGCTCCAAAGTTTGTTTAGAGTCCCCTTTTTACATGGATTGGGGAAAGTGGAAGCTGGAGCCGTGGGAAGGTCTTGCTTCTACTCCACCATCTTGGCTCCGCCCCTATCCACTTGACTCTTAGCAAAGCTTTCTACATTTCTTCTAGTGATAGTATTTATTCCTTCCTGAGTGACCAGAAATATGTGGTCAACAGATTTCAGGAGGTAGGTGGTATTAATCACATTTTTCAGTTGAGGAAACTGAGGCACAGAGAGATTAAATGACTTGCCAGGAGTCATACAACTAATAATTATCTAAGGCAGAACTGAAATTTAAGTCTTCCTGACCCCAAGTTCTATACTCTATTGCTTCTGTCACCAAGATAACCAGGTACCTGTGGAGGACATAATTCCTTATACTGCAAGAGGCTGCTTTTCTCCTCTAAAGAGAGGACTCCCCACCCTCTATTAAACAAGCCTCATACCTCTTACTTAGCTCCAAATCATATGTGCCTCTTGTTCTTATATCCCATTTTTCTTCCTTTCTGCCTTTGATTAGGTTAGAATTTCTCTTTGCCTCCTCACTATAATTTTTCTTGGTTTAACTCCTTGCAACAAGTCTGTGCTTTCAGAGAATGCTGTGCTCACCATGTTGACTTAAAAGTAGTGGTGATTTCTTCCAGCTTTTCCAATCTCTGGAGGTAAAATGGTGGTATGTGGAACAGCAGCATGGAGAGCATGATTTGGAACAGAAGTGGTATCAAACTCCAATAGGGGTCCACTAGACATTATATAAGTATCCCTGTTGGTCACATATTGACTTAGAAAACCACATATTAATATTCTCTGTGCTTTACTATATTTTTTTTGACTTTGTCAAATATTTCCTAATGATATTTTAATTCAGTCTGGGCCACACTCAGGAGTATTACAGGCTGCATGTGGCCCAAGGGTCACATTTAACACTTCTGTGGAAGAACCCCAGACTAATCATCTTTCTTTCTCTAGATTTAGCCCCTTTACCTCAACTGCCTCCTAATCCCTGTGGATGATTAGGATGCTGCTCCTCTGGGCCCTTCTCCCAACTGGTGTGTTCTTGGGCCCCAGACCAGCTGTCTCTCATTTTCCAGACTTTGCATCCATGGCTTTGCCTAGCTAGGTACCTTCTTCCCCACTCCTTTGTCAGCTTCCCATTCATGTATTGTCTCCTCCCCTCCCCCAGAATGTAAGCTCCTTGAGGGCAGGGCCTTTCTTTTTGCTTTGGTTCTTAGCATACTAGTAAACACTTAATGATTACTTATTGACTGCAGCTATGGGAAGCACTGTGTCACCAGAGAAGACCAACAACACACACATGTATGCATATATGTATAATATGATACACAACATATATACATATACACACATATATGTATGTGTGTTACCTATAGACTATCTGATAAAATGTCTTACTTTGGGGCTTAGTTGTTGATCTTTATCTTCCCTCTGCTCCATCATAATTATACTTCAACTGATTCCTTTTACCTTTCCACCTTGCCTAAAGTCTTTGTGATTGTTTTCTGTTGAGCACCCCTTTATTACCCAACAGACACAATTTCTGCCCCAGCAGCAAGTAGAAGAAAAAATACCTATTTTAGCTTGTGTTTTCTAGTAGAAATTAATGACCCAAAACATCAGGGATTAGTTTGCTAAGGGAAACAGCATCATGGTTTCACTTGTCCCAAGGCAAAAATTTTGACCCCAAATTCCATTTTTTTTTCTTTTTTATCACCAGTGTCCTCTGGCATATAGCTCATTTCATGATCTCTGAAGAAATAACAGGAGCAGGCAGTTTGGTGCTACAGTGGATAAAGTGCTGGGTCTGGAGTAAGGAAAACTTTAGTCTAAATTTGGTATCAGACCCTGGGCAACCTCTGTTTGTCTCAGTTTCCTCAACTGTAAAATGAGGATAATAATACCTACCTCCCAGAGTTGTTATGAGGATCAAATGAGACCATATTTATGATTTTTAAAGTACTTAGCACAGTGCCCTGAACATAACATAATTATTATTTTATTATATTATCATCATAATTATTGTTATGATTATATTACAGATATGGGTGATGGAGAGATGGGGTATAGATGTGATTAGGTTATAGTAGGCTATATCTGGTACACTTTGGTGGCAAGTAGTGAGATGCTGAGATGGCCAATAGTAGCCTAAAAGATACTTAAAACTTAATGATCAGAGAAATGAGGCAGGCTGCTCATTGCCACAGAATAGATAGTATTCTTCATAGAAAAGATAATGTCTTTGGAGAAGACGCCAACACCCTTTATAGAGGGTGTGTGAAGGACTTCCTGTAGGCCAGGGAGAATAATGCAAATAGTTGGGTTGAAGTTGGACAGATTGAGATGTGGACCAAGAGGTTTATTTATAAATGAGATATAGGATCTCTTCAAGACAGTATCACCCAGAGTACCCCTGGGAAAGCAGAGAATCATACAGAACCAGTGTCATTGTAGCACAGATGCTTTGTTCCACAGAGATTAGGAGGAATTAACTAATTATAGTCTTTTGGAATGAATTAAGGCCAAAGTTATGAATGTTTCGTCTTGTATTGAAATTTACTCATTTGCTTTCATTAGCGTGAGTTCTATTTTCTCCTTCACTGGTAGTTGTGAAAATTAAAACATTAATTAAAACACAAAAAGCTGGTGTTTTTTAAAACTCATTTTGTTTGTTTTTCAAAGGGTTTTTTAGGCACTATTTCTCCTACTGGGCTGCAAACACAGAGCTTGAAATTCAATCCAAATTCCCTCTGCCTATAGTTTCATTTCAGGAATTAATAGCATGAAAGGGTAGTGTAAGTTTTATCATTTGGGGATTTGGCTTAATAAGTTTCTTAATCAAACAGCCAATTAATGACCATTTGTTTATGTAGGCACTCTGTACCCAGGACAAGGGGCAGAGTGTGGCAGAGCCAGTGGGTTGACCTTTGGGAGACGTGTATGAGCTATGTGACTTTGGGCAAATCACTTAGTGGTTTTGTGCCCCAGACAACTCTAAGACTTTAGGTTATAGATGAGTTGAGTCCTGGATAGATGTGACCAATATGAATTTTATTTTCCCTTTATAACAAATCTCCATTTTATATTAACTGAAATATCACTAAGCAGCTATCTTCCAGCATACAAAACTGAATGACTGTAGGCATTTTTTTTCTTGCAAAGTAAATATAAAATTTGAATGAGAGGTAACATGACCTAGAGGAAAGAGAGCTAACCTTGGAATCTGGAAGAACCAGGCTCAGCTCTTGCCTGTGCCACACACTGGCTATGGAACCTGATGCAAATCACTTAATTTTTCAGTGCCCCCAGACAATTCTCTAAGTCTTAGTTGAAGAAAAGGGGAAGATATACATGGATAGAGGAAGTTATTCAACAAGAGTTCTCTCCACTGATGAAATTAGAGGTCTAATCTCCCCCTCTCTAATTAAATTGAACATTATAACAATAAAACCACCCTGAGAATATATCCACTTTTCTTCCTCCCTCTGGGAGAGAGTCTCCAAATGGGGAAAATCCCAAGGCTAGACCACCAGAACAAAAGTAGAATGCAGAGATTTCCAACCTAGCCCCTAATGTCATGGAGCAACAACCTAGTAATCGAGATGAGGCAGGGGCACAAATAACTAATGTTAAGCAGAGGATGACAGGGTAAAAATATATACAATTGTCTGGGAGCTCTGTGCAGTATGGATTTCTGGCTGGGGGGATTGTGCGCCTGGTCTCTAGTCCAACTCCAGTGAAGAGAGGAAGAAACTGAAGCTCATATAAAGGAAGTGACTTGCTTAAGGTCACTCAGCTAGTAGATGGTAAAACTGGCACCAAAACCCAGGTCTTCTATCTTTGAGTCAGTGTTTTTTTTAACTTGGCCAAGCTTAAAGAGGTGGCACTGGAGGTGAGTAAATCCTGAAGCAATTATCTAAGCTGTTTTATGTAAACCTCTACATGTCTATCTTTATGAAAGGAAAAGAATTCTTTAGGAATGGCAATTGGAATCCAAATGCTTAGAAATCAAGCTTTCCTATTTTCTCTCACCTGGTGAAACTCTCACATCTACCTAGAGGTTTCTCAGTACATACTTTTGTTAAAGTAATTTAATTCATGTTCAATTTTCATATTGATGCATCAGCATGGTCACAGTGGCAACTGGATTACTTAATTCTGAAGGGGAATTTGGCAGCAATCAGATGCCTTTCCCCATACTAATATGGATCCTCATATTTTCTAGTACTTTCTTAGTTGACCCTTTTTAAGGACAACATAGTGGCTAGAGTGAGTTGGCATCCATTTTAGTGTACCCTAGCTGAGTCTCTTGAGGGCATCATTTTTTCTTCCTGTTGGACTTATACTGTGGAACATGGCTGGGAAAAGCTTGGAAAGGTGGTCCAGAGAGGAGCACAAACAGCCCGTTATGAAATATCATCTGGCCACCCCTAGGCCCCACTGCCATCATGACAGTTTTACCATTTAAGCAGTCTCTCTCAATTGCTGCCAATGACCCTGATTTCATATTGGGTTCTCCCATCTGTCTTGGCCAGTGATGATTAGAGACATGATTATGACCTTTGCTGCCATGCTGTCTGGCTTGGGCCCTGTCTACTTTCCTTTTAGTCTGGTATTTACTTCAATAGTACAAGGATTCATGCATTAGTCAGTATGGATGCAACCCATTACTTAGTATAGATGGCAACATCTTTACATCTTAGCAGATGGTATTTGTGAGTTGCAACAGCTGAAATTTTATCAGCATGTGGCCATCCTGTTGATGGTCTTGCCCTACTTGAACTCAGTTGTCAGACCTTAGCTTAAGGAAAAAGGTATGGTAACTTTTTTTTTGCTTTTTGGAGGGCAATTGGGGTTAAGTGACTTGCCCAAGATCACATGGCTAGTTTCTGTGTTAAGTGTCTGAGGCCGGCTTTGAACTCAGGTCCTCCTTGACTCCAGGGCCAGTAGCTGCCCCCAGTATGGTAACTTTTGACACTTATTTGGAAGCTTGGGGATCAGCATCTTTGCTCAGTGAAGAGTACTCAGAACTCATGCAGCTGATGCCTAACTGGCAGCAAGGGCAGGAAACAAGATGTGAGATGGTCAAAGTTCATCTTGGAACAACTTAGACATTACCAGTACTTTCTGAGACAGAAACTAGATGGAAAATAGCTTATGGAGAGAGACAGTGGTGGGACGGGTCAGATAAAGGACTCAAATTGCAAGAATGTTGTCATTTTAGGCCAGGCCTCTCCTTTGGACGTAGGTTGCTGGACTATTTGACTCATGGATGCAGCTCTATCCCCCCTCCCAGTCCATCCCCCCACTCACTCACTCAACATACACATTCTAGATCAGAGCAATGCCCTTCATACAGATAAGGCTCAGAGGAGTGGTTCAGATATGCTTACGGTTATCATTCTGGAATTACATAAAATCCTATGCCATTGGAGGGAAGAAGTTGTTAGTTACCCAGCATAAGAGCTAAGCTGGGAAAAATTGAAAGTAACATCCTGTCCACACCAAAGGGTAGGTATCCGGGCTGCTTTATTGTTTAACTTTAGGCAACTTTATATGGACCTTAGGAGCATTCTTCTGCAGCACTCAGTGCTAATTGGACAAGTTGCAAGAACAGATGAAGATGAAACATTAGGGGATATTCTATGTAAGACTTCTTAAACTTTTATCACTTGCGACCCCTTCAGCACTTTTGAAACCATGGGTCTTGACTGCTATAGGAGTAAGAGGTTGAATCTGAAAGAGATAGAAGGAATAGGAACAATGCTAAGCTGAAGAAAGGCAACTTGATACTGAGAAAGAACTGCTAAAGAAGGAATTGGAGGCAAAGGGAAAGATGGGAGGAACAGTATCTTGCCAACCAGTAATGTCAGAAACAAGGGAAAAAGGAAGTCAAAAGTCAGTGGAAGCAGGATGAGGAATGATGGCAGAAAAAGAGAGAAGGCATACTTGGGATGTGGAAAAACTTGCACCCAGGCAAAAGCTTTATTTGAACTCAGTTTAGGAGTATTTGTCCTGCATTTACTCTCACATTCTGGGGAGAGAAGCCAGGAAAAGAGAGCATACTGGTAGCCAGAAGGGAGAATGTTGTCACTATATCATTCATTGAATAAACATTATTCCTATGGAACTCAATGCATCTCATAATGTTGTTTCACCTGACATGTTTTTACACAGCTAACTGATGTTTCTCACTATATCCTTTGGAGCTTAGTAGGCCAAACAATGGGTAGTGTTCTTATTGTTTTCCTTGTGGTATATGTCAATATTCAGGCCCTGGGTATTTGAATTTTAGGGCCAAAAGAATAGGGTGAAAAATGGTACTCTGGTAGCATCTTCTATTCCCCAGGTAATATTTCTGATTGGATGTCTCTGTCTCTGTCCACAAAATGATACCTGCCAATGCTTTCTATGAAGTATTAAATGGTTCCCAGATTTCCATTACTATTGTTTCTATGTAGTTTAAATAAGACCCATATTGGGGGAACATAGCAATTTTTCTGTTTCTTAAAATGTCTTGGAAAGGGGGCAGAGTCAAGATGGAGGAGTGGAAAAATGACCTCCACGCGGCTCCAGCTCTCACCACCGCGAATCCATGTAAAAGAGGACTCTGAACAAACTTTGGAGCTACAGAACCCACAAAATGACACAGAGAAGCTAACCTCCCGCTGAGGACAGCCTGGCAGGCCAGCAGGAATCAGCCAGCATAGTACTCTGGGAGCCAAGCCCAGCTCCACAATGAGGTTTTAGCCCCAGGGAGGGCCTGATTAGCTGCTGGCTGGAGGGACTCCAGAGCAGTAGCCACTGTGGCAGTCCAGAATTATCAACACATAGTGAGAGGTCAGTGCAGTCTGGACTTTGGGACCCAGTAGTTGGGAGTGCATTGCCTATTGCCCCCTCGGCGAGAAGCCACTGAGGGCTGCTCACAGCCCCTGCCACATGGCAGCTTCAGCTCCTGGCCTGCAGAGTGTAGGGGGACCAAGCGACCAGTCTGAGGGGTAATCACTCTTACTTTAACCTGCTTACATCTGGATTGAGGTCTAAGGTGGAGGTCCTGGGGTGTGCAACCAGCTTTCCAGAGCATTGTAAAGGAAATGCAAATTTAAAGATCTTCCCTGCCCCTAGGCTAAAATGCACCTGGAGCCTGGGGTGGGAGGCTTGTTTTTCAGTAAATACTTTTTGATTGGCCAGTGGGTCCAGAAGGTTGTTACATTCTCTGAGCCAGGAGAAGGCTATATAAACCCTGATTTGAGGCTTTGTTTTGGGGCTCACTTTGAGAAGTGTTCTGTGATTTGATCAGCTGAGACTCTGGAAAGCCGTTGGTGAGAGCCCCCCAGCTTTGAAAAACCCAGATGTTGATTTGGTATGGATGTAATGGTTGGACAATTTGGAAATCTGTCTACTTGATCTGTTTCTCTGTCTTGATAATTCTGTTTGTATACTCTGAAGTTAGGGGTGCTGACCTTTTTCCCCTGAACTAGGTAAACAATACATGTTTGACTGATTAAAGTAAGCTTGTTAACTCATTTTGAGTTGCTTTCCTTTATCAAAGCAGATCCAAGAACCTGTGTTGGCAGCCACCCTGGGGACGCTGGGGTGTTTGCTGATACAAGCATGTGGAGGGTTCCGAGAGGGCATGCAACTAATACCTCTGGCTGCTGAGAAAACCCCAGTGTTTGGGACAGAAGCTCCCATGTCTGGTAGCAGAGTCCTACTGTGGCGAAAAGCCCAAAAGTCAAGTAATTGAGTGGCAACATGACTAGGCAAAGGAAGCAAAGCAAACAAAAGAATCCAACATTAGGCTCCTATTTTGGGGACAAAAAGGATCAAAGCATGGAACAGGAGGAAGACAGTGAAGTTAGAACTCCTGCACCAAAAGCTTCAAAGGAAAATACAAGCTGGTTACAGGCCATAGAGGACCTTAAGAACCAGATAAGAGAAGTGGATGAAAAAATGGGAAGAGAAATGAGAACTACGCAAGAAAATTACAAAATGAGAGTCAACAGCCTGACTGAGGAAAATAACAACTTAAAAAACAGACAAACTCAAATGGTCAGAGACTCAAAAAGACAATGAGGAGAAGGATGCCTTAAAAAGCCAAATTTGCCAGATGGAAAAAGAATCTCAAAAGCTCTCTGAGGAGAATCATTCTTTCAGAATTAGATTGGAATAAATGGAAGCTAGTGACTTTATGAGAAATCTAGATGCCGTTAAACAGATCCAAACAAATGAAAGAACAGAACTTAATGTGAAATATCTCATTTCATAGAAATACCACTTAGCTGGAAAATAGATCCAGGAAAGATAATTTTAAAATTATTGGATTACCTGAAAGCCATGATCAAAGAAAGAACCTAGAAATCATCCTCCAAGAAACTGTTAAGGAAAACTGCCCTGATGTTTTAGAACCAGAGGGCAAAATAGAGGTTGAAAGAATCCACTGATCACCTGCTAAAAAAGATCCCCAAAAGAAACCTCCTAAGAATATTATAGCCAGGTTCCGAAATCCCCAAATCAAGGAGAGAATATTACAAGCAGCTAGGAAGAAACAATTTGAATATTTTGGAAACACAATCAGGATAACTCAGGATCTTGAAGCTTCTACACTGAGGAATCGATGGGCTTGGAATATGACATTTCAGGGGCAAAGGAGCTGGGATTAAAACAAGAATCACCTACCCAGCAAAACTGAATATCATGTTTCAGGGGAAAATAGGGTCATTCAGTGGAATAGAGGACTTTCAATCATTCTTGATGAAAAAACCAAAGTTGAATAGAAAATTTGACATTCAGATACAAGAAGCAAGAGAAGCATGAGAAGGTAAACAGGGAAAAGAAATCATAAGGAATTTATCAAAGTTAAACTATTAACATTCCTACATGGAAAAATGATAATTGTAACTGATGAAACTTTTCTCAATGTGAAAATAGTTGAAGGGAATAGAAATATATATACACACAGATATATATGTGCATATATATATATATGTCTATCGGAGGGTATATGGGTGCATGAATACATATGTGAATGTGTATATATATATATATATATATGTTTACAGGTATACATAGATAGAAGGCATAAGACCAATTTAATAGGAAGGGATGATACTTAAAAGGTGAAATTCAGAGGTGAGAGAAGAATTTATTGAGAGGAGATGGGGAGAGACAGAATGGGGTAAACTATCTCATATAGAAGAGGCAAGGGAAAATGGTTACAATGGAGGGGAAGAATAGGAAGGCAAAAGGGAATGGGTCAACCTTATTCTCATTGAATTTGGCTTGGGGAGGGAATGAAATACACACTAAATAGGGTATCTCACCCTACAGGAGAGTAGGGGGGAAGGGGATGAGAGGGGGAATGATGGAAGGGAGGGCAGGCTGGGGGAGAGGGAAGTTGGAAGCACCCACTTTTCAAAAGGGACGGGATCAAAGTAGAAAATAGAACAATTGGGAGGTGCGTTAGCTGCACATGTACAAACTATACTGAACTGCTTATCTTCCCAGTAAGGGTGGGTGACAAGGGAGGAAGGGAATGAATCTGGAGCTCAGAGTTTTAAAATAAAATGTTTAAATATATACTATTATTAATACTATTTTACATGTAATTGGGAAATAAGGTATGCAGACACTGGGGCATAGAGATCCACCATGCCCTACTGGAAAAGTCCAAAGGGGTATTGGAGAATATATGAGGGAGAGCAGATTGGAGGAGGGGATATCCTGTGGGACTGAATTTTTGGGGCAGTGGGTAGGGGAAAAATGGGGAGAAAATATGTAACTCAAAATCTGGCAGAAATGAATGATGTAAATCAGAAGTTAATAAAGCATTTGAAAAATGCAAAAAAAAATCTTACAAAAAAAATGTCTTGGAAAAATGCCCATCTCTTCCCCAACTTGTCCCTTGTCCTTCCAAACAAAGATTAAGTATTTTCAACGTTCATGATAAGGTGAGTCATGTCATCTTTCCTAGCTAAGTTAATATTCTTTATTGCTCTAGGGTGCTCTGTTGACAAAAGCAGAAGTATAAAGGCTGTATCAAGGGATCTGAAATGCAGCATTGGTTAGTCTGTGAAATTGCTAAGAAAATATTTGCTATCAAAGGAGGCTAAACTGTTCCTTACCTTAGTACAAAAGAAACACACCTTTTTCCTTTTTAATGTAATTATGTCAATTAGGAATCTCAAGACCTAAATTCTAATCCCAGTTCTGTCACTAAACTTGAAGAGTTAATTAATCTCATCAAGCCCCAGGTTCCTTATCTCTAAAATGAGCACCTGTTAAACAAATATAAAGTGTTTCTATTCATTTAAAAAAACGTTTAACAAGAGGTTTTGGGGGGATGGGTTGTTTGTGGGACACAGGTTGACTTTGGACCATACCTTTACATTCTCCTACTATAGGCATCTGTGGATGATTACCTCACTTGAATAATGGACCAAATTAATGAGGCTATGGTCAAATACCAGGGGTGAGGAACCTTAAGCTTCAAGGCCACATATGACCCTCTAGATCCTCAAAGGCAGCCCATTGACTGAATCCAAACTTCAGAGAACAGATTCTTTTATTATGGGGATTTGTTCTGTGAAGGTTGGACTCAGTTGAAAGGCCACACCCCAGGACCTAGAAAGCCACATGTGGCCTCCAGGCCATAGGTTTTCCACCCCTGGTCAAATACTATGGCCAGAGACACCATCTATCAGCCCATGTGCTATTATTATACATGAGAGGTGAGAGAAGGTAGATGGATGAAATATCGAAAGAGATTGGAAAAAATATCAAAGAAGATGTCAAACTGCATATTAAGTCATACACACAGGAATGTCATTGTCCTACACTAAATGACCGGCAAATATGCTAGTTGGAGAGGGAGCTTGGTGTGACTGAGAGGATGCTGGAACCAGGTCAGAGGACCTGGGTTAAAATCTTCACTCTCTAATTTAGTTGGATGTTGTCCTTCGCTCTTTTTTTTTTATTAGGTTATAAAGAAAGATTGAATCAGATGGAATGAACATGTGAAAGAGGAAACAAAACCAAACAAAAAAAAGAAAAAGATCAGGTATTTTGCTTCAATTTGGATTCAAACTCAGTTCTTTCTAGTTCTTTCTCTGGATGCACATATTTCTCTCCATCATGAGTCTTTTGAGATTGACTTATATCACTGCATTGCTGAGAAGAGTCCAGTCTATCAAAGTTGGTCATCACACATATGTTGTGTTTGTAATTGTGTACAAATTTCTTCTGGTACTACTCTTCTCAGCATCAGTCTGTATAAGCCTCTCCAGGTAAATATGAAGACCGTCTGCTCGTCGTTTCTTATAGCACAATAGTATTCCATAACATGCATATACCACAACTTGTTAGCCATTCCCAATTGATGGGCACCCCCCTCAATTTCCAATTCTTTGCCACCACAAAAAGAGCTGCTAGAAACATTTTTGTACATTTGGGTCTTCCTCCCACTTCTATAATATCTTTGTGATATAACCCTAGAAGTTGTATTGCTGGGTCAAAGGGTATGAAATTATTTATAGCCCTTTGGGCATAATTCCAGATTGCTCTCCAGAAAGGTTGGATCACTTCACAACTCCACCAGCAATGCATCAGTGTTCCAATTTGCCCACATCCTCTCCAGCATTTGTCATTTTCCTGTTTTGTCATCTTAGCCAATCTGACTGGTGAGATGTGGTACCTCAGAGTTGTTTTGATTTGCATTTCTCTAATCAATAGTAATTTAGAGCATTTTTTTCATATGCTTATAAATATCTTTAATTTCTTCCTCTGAAAACTGCCTGTTCATATCCTTTGACCATTTATCACCTGGTGAATGACTTGTATTCTTATAGATTTGACTCAATTCTATATAAATTTTAGAAATGAGTCCTTTATCAGTGACACAGGTTGAAAAAATTCTTTCCCAATTTTCCACTTCCCTCCTAATCCTGGTTACATTGGCTTTGTTTGTACAGAAGCCTTTCAATTTAATGTAATAAAAATTATCCATTTTGCATTTTATAATGCTCTCTAATTCTTGTTTGGTCATAAAGTCTTCTCCTCTCCACAAATCTGACAGGTAAACTATTCCTTGCTTTCCCAGATTGCTTACAGTATCATCCTTTATACCTAGACCACTCACCCATTTAGACTTAATTTTGGTATACAGTGTTAGATAATGGTCTATGTCCAGTTTCTGCCATACTATATTCCAGTTTTCCCAGAAGTTTTTGTCAAATACTGAGTTCTTATCCCAAAAACTGGGGTCTTTGGGTTTATCAAACAGTAGATTACTATAGTTATTGACTGCTGAGTCTTGTGTATCCAATCTATTCCATTGATCCACTACTCTGTTCCTCAGGCAGTACCAAGTAGTTTTGAGGACTGCTGCTTTGTATTACAGATTAAAGTCTGGTATAGCTAGTCCACCATCCCTTGCATTTCTTTTCATTAAATCCCTTGATATTCTGGACCTTTTGTTCTAACAAATAAATTTTGTTACTATTTTTTCTAGCTCTATAAGGTAGTTTTTTTGGTAAACTGATTAGTATGGCACTAAATATATAATTTAATTTGGGTTAAATTGTCATTTTTATTATATTAGCTCGACCCAGCCAGGAGCAATTGATATCTTTCCAATTAGTTAGATCTGACTTTATTTGTGTGAAAAGTGTTTTGTAGTTGTGGTCATATAGGTCTTGGGTTTGTTTTGGCAGGTAGATGCCCAAATATTTTATAATGTCTACTGTAACTTTAAATGGGATTTCTCCTTCTATCTCATGCTTTGAATTTCATTAGAAATATACAGGAATGGCAAGGATTTATGTGGGTTTATTTTATATCCTGCAACTTTGCCAAATTTATTTATTGTCTCAAGTAATTTTTTCCTTGATTCTCTAGGATTCTCTAAGTATATCATCATATCATCTGCAAAAAGTGATAACTTGGTCTCTTCTTTGCCTAATTTGATTCCTTTGATTTCTTTTTCTTCTCTAATTGCTACTGCTAACATTTCTAGTACCAGATTGAATAAGAAGGGTGATAGTGGACATCCTTTTTTCACCCCTGATCTTATTGGCAATGCTTCTAGCTTCTCCCCATTACATATAATACTTGCTGATGGCTTTAAATAGATGCTACCTATTATTTTAAGGAAGGCTCCATTTATTCCTATACTTTCTAGTGTTTTTTAATAGGAATGGATGTTGTATTTTGTCAAAAGCCTTTTCTGCATCTATTGAGATGATCATGTGGTTTCTGCTAGTTTTATTCTTGATATGATCAATTATACTGATGGCTTTCCTAATATTAAACCATCCTTGCATTCCTGGAATAAACCCTATCTGATCAAAGTGTATTATTTTTGTGATAAGTTGCTGTAGTCTTTTTGCTAATATTTTATTTAAAATTTTTGCATCTATGTTCATGAGGGAAATTGGTCTCTAATTTTCTTTCTCTGTTTTATCTCTTCCTGATTTAGGTTATCAGTACCATATTTGTGTCATAAAAGAATTTGGTAGGACTCCTTCACTAATTTTCCCAAATAGGTTGTAGAGTATGGGAATCAATTGTTCTTTATATGTTTGATAGAATTCACTAGTAAATCCATCTGGCCCTGGAGATTTTTTCCTAGGGAGTTCACTGATGACTTGGTCGATTTCTTTTTCTGAGATGGGGTTATTTAAGAAATTTACTTCCTCTTCAGTTAATCTAGGCAATTTATATTTTTATAAATATTCATCCATTTCACTAAGATTATCATATTTATGTGCATACAACTGGGCAAAATAATTCCTAATTATTGTTTTAATTTCCTCTTCATTGGTGGTACGTTCACCCTTTTCATTTTTGATACTCTCAATTTGGTTTTCTTCTTTCTTTTTTATCATATTGACTAAGGGTCTATCAATTTTGTTGGTTTTTTCATAAAACCAGCTCTTAGTTTTATTTATTATTTCAATAGTTTTCTTAATTTCAGTTTTATTAATCTCTCCTTTGGTTTTCAGTATTTCTAATTTATTATTTAATTGGGGATTTTCAATTTGTTTTTTTTTCTAGCTTTTTCAATTGTGTACCCAATTCATTGACTTCTCTTTTCTCTAATTTATTTATGTATGCACTCAGGGATATAAAACTTCCCCTAAAGACTGCCTTTGCTGTATCCCACAAATTTTGGTATGTTGTCTCATTGTTGTCATTCTCTTGAATGAAGTTACTGATTGTTTCTGTGATGTCTTGCTTGACCCACTCATTCTTTAGGATTAAATTGTTTAGTTTCCAATTAGTTTTTAGTCTGTCTTTCCATGGCCCTTTATTGAATATGATTTTATTGCATCATGATCTGAGAATGATGCATTTATTATTTCTGACTTTCTGCACTGAATTGTGAGGTTTTTGTGTCCCAGTACATGGTTGATTTTTGTGTATGTGCCATGTACTGCTGAGAAGAAGGTATATTCCTTTTTATCCTCATTCAGTTTTCTCCACATATCTATGATACCTACTCTCTCTAAAATTCTATTCACCTCCTTAACTTCTTTCCTGTTTATTTTCAGGTTGGATTTATCAAGTTCAGAGAGGGGGAGATTAAGGTCCCCCACTAGTACAGTTTTGCTATCCATTTCTTCCTCTAATTCCCTTACCTTCTCCTCTAGGAATTTGGATGCTATACCACTTGGTGCATATATGTTAAGTAATGATATTGCTTCATTCTCAATGGTGCTTTTAGCAGGATATAGTTTCCTTCCTCATCTCTTTTAATTAGATCAATTTTTGCTTTTGCTTTATCTGAGATAAGGATTGCTACCCCTACTTTTTAAACTTTGGCTGAGGCATGATATATTTTACTTCAGCCTTTTAACTTTACCCTGTGTGTATCCCTGTTTCAGATGTGTTTCTTGTAAACAGCATATTGTAGGATTATGGTTTTTAATCCATTCTGCTAGCCACCTCTGTTTTGTGGGAAGAGTTCATCCAATTCACATTCACAGTTATGATTATTATCTGTTTCTTTCTCTCCATCCTATTCCCTCCCCTGTTAATGATTATATTTTTTTCTCCCTTTCTCCCTTCCCCTCCTTAATAGTTTTCCTATTCATCACTGCCTCCCTCAGTATTCCCTTATCAACTGCCCTCCCTTTTCCTCCCTTTCTCCCTTACTTCTTCCCTCCCTTCTCACCCCTCTGCCCCCTTTTGTAGCCCTTTCCCCCTCCTACTGCCTGTAGGATGTTTTTAAACTTAATGAAGTATGTTATTTCTTCTTTGCACCAAGAGTGACAGGAACAAATGTCATGCGAAGCTCCTTTCCCTCCCCTCTTTCCTTCTATTATGATACATTTTTAGTCTCTTCTCCATACAATCCTATGCTTAATTGGTTGTGTTATTCCCTCCTTGCATCAGAACCAATGAAGGAAAAGCTCATATAATACTCATATCCCTCCCTTCTTTTCCTCTGCTATATTGTTTTTTATGCCTCTTTGTGTGGCATAATTTACCCTTTTCCATTTCATTCATTCCTCTTCTTCCATTGCAGTACTTTCTGGTAAGGTAAAGGTAAAGAAGTACCTTTCTATGTCACTCTTGAGTCTTGTTATTGGAGGTAGAATTTTCCATTGAGCCCTGGCTTTTTCATCAGGAAGGTCTGGAACTCTGTTATATCATTGAATGACCATCTCTTTGCCTGGAAGAATATGTTCAGTCTCACTGGGTAGGTGATCCTTGGTTGTAATCCGAGCTATTTTGCCTTGTGAAAAATTGTATTCCACTGCCTCCAATCTTTCAGTGTAGAGGCTGCCAAATCCTGTGCGATCCTCACTGTGGACCCTCAATATTTGTTTCTTTCTGGCCGCTTGAAATATTTTCTCCTTTACCTGGTAATTCTGGAGTTTGGCCACATTTCAAGGACCTTTCAGTTTGGGATCTCTTTGAGGAGGTGTCCGGTGGATTCTCTTGATTTCTATTTTACCCTCGGGTTTTAGTATCTCAGGGCAGTTATCCTTGATGAGCCCTTGGAGGACATTGTCTGAGCTCAGTTTTTCATCATGATTTTCTGGTAGGCCTATGATTCTCAGATTATCTCTCCTAGATCTGTTTTCCAGGTCAGTTATTTTTCCTTTGAGATATTTTACCTCTTTTTCTAATTTTTCATTCTTGTTGTTTTGTTTGACTAATTCTTGGTTCCTCATAGAGTTGTTTGCTTCAATTTGATTGATTCTAGGTTTTAGCAAATTATTTTCCTCAGTTTTTGGAGCTCCTTTTCCATATCATCCATTTTTCTTTTTAAGGAGCTGTTTTCTTCATTATAGTGTTTTTCTAATTTTGCAATTTTGATTTTAAAAGAATTATTCATTTTGTCTTCTATATCTCTCATTTGGTTTTCAAAGTTCCTTTTGGGCTCATCTAGGAAAGCTTTCTGTGCTTGGGACCCATTCCCTGTAGATGTTTCAGCTGTGGGTGTGGAGTCAACATTGTCTCCCTCTGAGTTTGGTTCTTCCCTCTGAGAATAGTAAGACTCCAGAGTCTTTGTCTTTGCAATCTCCTTTCTACCCATTTTGAGGCAGGGCCCTAGCCACACCCTTCCTCTAGGGTTCCCAAGCTTTTACTGTTCAGGGTTTTGTCCTGGGGCAATGATGACTATGTTTTTTTTTTTTTTTTGGGGGGGGGGGTTGGAGCAGCCAAGGTTCACTCTGCCATCCTGGTCCTTGGAGGTCCTGAAATGGGCTTTTTAAATTTCTGGGCTATAGAGTGGTAGTCCCAGGAGTATTTGCTGTCCCGGACAAGGGCCCTGCATTTGTTTCTTACCTTGCTCTTTCTAGTCCCAGCCCTTTGGTGATAGGCCTGGTAGTGGCCCTTGTGGTTGGTGGGATGACTTGCCCCCCTCCTTGATCAGGCCTCTGTACTTCATGCCATCCTGGCCTGCCTCTCTCCACGTGCCCACGCCGTCAGCTTCCCAGCCTTCCTCTGTGCACCCATGCCTTTCCCCAGCCTGCCTCTCTCCTGTCCTTCACTCTTGAAAAGGACTAAAATGACATCACTATGCTACTCATTTCAATGTGCCCAACTGTGACTGAACAGACTTGGAATGCTCCTACCACAAGTTGGGCACAAATTGTCACTGTGAACATTTGGGGTGGATTCTCCAAATTTATGCATCTTATATTTCCTTTAAACTGCTTCAATTCTGTTTTTCTCATAAAGTACAGCACCTTCTCTGATATGGGCACACCATGCTGAGCAGTCTTGTGCCACTGTCTCCCATGTCACACAATCAATTCCAAAGTTCTTGAGAGAGACCTTGAGAGTGTCCTTGTATTGCTTCTTCTGGCCACCATGTGAATGCTTGTCCTGAGTGAGTTCTCCATAAAACAGTCTTTTTGGCAAGCATACATTTTGCATTCAAATAACATGGTCAGCTCATCAGAGCTGTGTTCTCTGAAGCAGAATTTGAAAACTTGGCAGTTTAGTTCAAGTAAGGACCTCAGTGTCTGGTACCTCATCCTGTCAGGTCATCTTCAGAATCTTCCCAAGACAATTCAAATAGAAGTGATTCAGTTTCCTGGCATGGCACTGGCAGATTGTCCAGGTTTCACAGGCATACAACAACGAGGTCAACACAACGGCTCTGTAGACCTTCAGTTTGGTGGTCAGTCTAATACCTCTTCTCTCCCATACTTTCCTTCAGAGCCTCCCAAACACTGACTTAGCTCTGGCAATGTGTGAGTCAACCTCATTTTCAATCTGTACATCCCTGGAAAATACACTGCCAAGGTAAGTGAACTTATCCACAGCATTCACAACTTCTCCATTTGCTGTAACCAATGGTTCCACGTATAGATGGTGTGGTGGTGACTGATGGAGCACTTGTGTTTTCTTAGTGTTAATTGTTAGGCCAAAATTAACACAAGCAGTAGAGAACTGATCCATACTTTGTTGGATCTCAGCTTCAGAGGCTGTATTGAGTGCACAATCATCTGCAAACAGAAAATCATGCACCAATACTCCCTCCACTTTCGTCTTGGCTTAGCCTTTTCAAATTGAAGAATTTACCATTAGTGTGGTAGCTGACCTTGATGCCCTGTTCATCCTCATTGAAAGCATTTGACAACATGGCTGAAAACATCCTGCTAAAAAGCTTGGGAGCAAGCACACAGCCTTGTTTCACTCCATTGGTAACTGGGAAGGCACAAGAGCATTGTCCATTATCTAGAACTTGGGAAAGCATGCTGTCATGACATAATTTTCCATTAGCCCTCATGCCTAACAGTATCAAAGGACTTGGTCAGATCAACAGACATGCACAAGCCTCTGTTCTGCTCCTGGCATTTCTCCTGGAATTACCAGGCAGCAAACACCATATCGACTGTTCCTTGGCCTTTTCTGAAACCACACTGACTCTCAGGTATATGAACATCTTCCAGGTGAAGGATCAGTCTATTAAGGAGGACTCGGGCAAGAATTTTGCCAGCAATGACAATGAGAGAGACCTCCCTGTGACTGTCACAGGACAATCGATTTCTTTTACCTTTATAGAGATGGACAATGGATACACCCTTGAAATCCTGGGGGATAACTTAATAATATTTTACTAGTTGTGTGATCTTGGGCAAGTCATTTAAACACTCTAGTCCTCAGTTTCCTCATCTATAAAATTGTGTTAAACTACATGATGGGATCATAGATTTAAAACTCAAGGAGAACTTAAACTTCTTATATCCCTTTTAATTTTAGCCTATAATAGTATAGATAATTAGTATAAACTGATTATTTCAGTTTTACTTAAACTTCAGTGATAAAACTAAAGTTGAAATAGTGAAAATGAAAAGAGAGATATGATGCTATACAGAATGAAGTCTATAGACTACCATAGAATATTAGCTACACTCAGGTGTTCAGCCTCTAAAAGTAAATTACTTCACTTTTCACTTTCACCAACATAGCACCATGGATAGTGGACTGGACTTGGAGTGAGGAAGGCGTTGAGTTCAAAATGTACCCCTCAAATACTTAGTAGTTATGTGACCCAAAACAAGGAAATTAATCCCTCTGAATCTGTTTCCTTATTGGTAACATGACTATCATAGTGCCTGTAGTACCTTACCTCTCAGGATTGTTCTGAAACTCAAATGAGATAATATATGCAAAATACTTTGTAAATTTTAAAGTCCTAGAGAAATATTTATTTATCTTTCCTTTGGAGTGGCATAATGTAAAAGACACTGGACTTAAAGTCTTTTGCTTTGAGTGGCTTTGAGTCTTGGCTCTACCACTGTGATAGTAATGGAATATAAAGATCCCCCTGTATTGGCTTGGTTTTCAAACTGATTGTGTTAAAACCCAGAGCTTGTTAATCCCACCTGTGGGATGGACTTGTTGATGTGAAAAGAGAGTCCTGAACTGGGAGGAGCTGGTGACATAGATTTGGAGAGACACAAGAGGGAGGCAGAAGAACTTTTTGGAAGCAGCACCCTCGTGGAGGCAGAGAGAGAGACTGAGAGAATTGCTGGGGGGCCAGTTTGAATTGCCCTGGACTTTTGAGACCTGCCCCCTGAGCTGCCAAGGACTGAGGAGACATGACTGTTTTGCTGGTACTTTGTCTGTCTGTTTTGATGTTGTTTTGCCAGATTTGTCCACTGGTGAAAGACAGTCCTTTTGTTGAAGAAGTCCTGGAACCTGGCTATTGGCTAAGAGCTCCTGAGACTGTCCTGCAGACAGAGAGTGAATACTGTCCACTGGTGAAGGACAGTGTTGTTGTTGCAGGGGTCTGGGAACCTTTCTGTTGGTTCAGAGCTACTGAGACTGTCCTGCAGACAGAAAGTGAATACTGTCCACTGGTGAAGGACAGTGCTGGTGTTGCAGGGATCTGGGAACCTTTCTGTTGGTTCAGAAGCCCTGAAGAAGGATTTTGTTGTTGTATGTTTACAGAAATCCTGGGAGAGGGTTTTGCTAATGTTTTCAGCGGTTCTAGGACTGTTCTACAGACAGAGGATGAATTCATGAAGGGACTGGCAATGTATCTTGTGGCCTTGCTAAGCCTTGTCTCCCCAGGAACTAAGATTGCTGAGAACTTGCCTCCTGTCAAGATGAAGAAAAGACCTCCATTTGGGTATTAAGTGCTGTGCTTAAACTTGATGTAACTCTGGGGTAGATTCAATTGTGATCCAGGGGTGGGGAACTTTTGACCTTTTTGTGTTCTATGGTTGAACAAATGAATGTACTTTACTTAGATTGGAAACTAATCTCCATTTGAGAAGAGGGGCTTTGTGGTGGACTAAATGAAGGTACAGCCTAGGGGTGGAGTAGTATTTAGAACAGGGACTTTGTAATTGATTGAATGATTGGAAGGTCCTGGGGTGGGGTAGTAATTGGAGATTATTTAATCACACTTAGTAAATGCTGTATTTTGAATGATGTCATGTTTTGATCTTCTCTGTTCTTGGTTTGTCACTGAATAAAATGGAGAGCACCTATGCTGGTAGTTTGAACCTTGGGAAGTTGCCTTTCCTTGGCTTTACATTACAACCACTTACTAGGTGTGGGATCTTTCAACAAAATTTCTCTACATTGCTTGTACTTAGTAAACCATAAAGTGCTGTATAAATGTCAGGCAGTCATATGGATTGTTCAACTTGTATTTATTTGAGCACCTACTATGTATGAGGCCTATGTGTCTGATGATATCTTTAAGAACAATATTGCTTGGGCCTGTTGTCTTTGTGACCCTTGATGAAAAATGGCCATAAATGCATTTTTCCTGCTTACATCATGTTTGCCATGAGAACACTATGTTCTTGGGCCCATCACAACGCCCAGTCTGTGTATAATTGCTGCTAGACAGAAAATCACTTTAGCAGGAGGACAGAAACTTATCAATCTAAAGCTCAAAGAGAGTGGCAGGCCTAACACTGGATGACAAACATCCAGCCCTTCTTATATAAAAACAGTATCAGATTGAGCAAGGGAAAAATGGCTGACTAAAATGGCATGTCATATTCAAATAGGAACAGTTCTATATCTTCTTTTCCCAAATTCCATTTTGGCCAAAAGATATGTTGTTGATGACCAAGGCCATTAGGCTATTGAAGCACATTTTACACATTCCCTTAGAATATGTCCCAGAATCAGAATTGAAAGAATCCTCTAGTTTAACCCATAACCAAACAAGAATACCCTTCTGCAGAATTCCTAAAAAGTAGTCATGCTAGATTTTGCTTCAGGGCTCCTAGTGAGAAAAGGAATGAGCTACCTCCTTGAGGCATCTCATTTCGTTTATGGAGCATTTTAATTGTTAGAGTATTTTTCTTCCTGTGATACCTAAATTGTTTCTGTGACTTTTACTTTTTTTCCTACTTCTTCCCTCTGCCACTAAGCAGAATGAGTCAAACATCTCTTCTCTATGATAGCACATCACATATTTGAAGACAGCTCTCATTACCCTAACCTCCATTCCTATCTTTCAGGCTAAAACATACTCTACTCATCCTGGTTCCTTCAACTGATCTTCATATTCGAGGCTCTTAAAAATCCCAGCCATTGTCTGAATATCCTTCCTAAAATATGACACCCAGAAAAGAACAGTCTAACAAAGGTGAAAAGCAGCAGCCCTGTTACTTCTCTGATCCAGAACACTTGTCTAGGAAATGAGTTTAGTCTGGAAGTTTTACAGATCATGATAATGATGATTACAATATTGTTGGTCAGTCATATCTGACTCTTCATGACCCCTTTTGAGGTTTTCTTGGCAGAGGTATTGGAGTGCTTTGCCATTTCCTCCTCCAGCTCATTTTACAGATGAAGAAACTGAGGCAAACAGGGTGAAGTGACACGCCCAGGGTCACACAGTTAGTAGGTGTCTGAGACCAGATTTGAACTCAGGTCTTCCTGACTCCAGGCCTGGTGCTCTATCCATTGCACCACCAATAGCTAGCATTTTTATAGCTCTTTAAAATGTGCAAATCATTTCACAAATATCTCACTTTATCTTCACAACACCCCTGGAAGGAAAGTGCTTTTATTATCCTTATTATACAAATGAAGAAACTGAGGTAAACAGAGGTTAAGTGACTTGCCCAGGATTACACAGCTGGCAAGTATCTTAGGCTGGATTTAAATTCAGGTCCTCTTGACTCCAGACCCAGTGCTCTATCCACTGCACTGACAAAGGAGCTTTGAGGTCCCTATTGCAGTTTTACTATTTATTTCTATTATTACTCTTTATTTCTCCTTTCATTTTCCTTTAACTACTTAGATCTTATGTTATTTGGTGTATGTATGTGTGAGTATTAAATATTTATATTATCTTGTTATCTATGATGACTTTAAGCATGATCTAATTTCTATCCTTATCTGTTTGACTCAGTCCATTTTTACTTTTGCTTTATCTGAGATCACAATTGCTACTCCTGCTTTTTTTAGTGGTCACCTGAGGTAGAACAAATTCTGCTCTTCATTTTAATTCTGTGTGAATCTTAGTGTTTTAAGTGTGTTTCTTATGAACAGCATAGTGTTGGGTTCTCCTTTTCATCCATTATGCTGCTCTCCTTTGTTTTATCGGTGAGTTCAACCTATTCACCTTCACAGTTTAATTTTATATTTCCTCATATCGTGTCCTCTCTTTGTGTCTCCTTGCTCCCTTCTTTTTTTTGTAGAGGGTAGAAAGCAGGGCAATTGGGATTAAGTGACTTGCCCAAGGTCACACAGCTAGTAAGTGTTAAGTGTCTGAGGTTGGATTTGAACTCAGGTCCTCCAGGGCTGGTGCTCTATTCACTATGCCACCTAGCCGCCCCCTCTGCTCCCTTCTTTACAAAGAAGAGAAAAGGTGATGAAATAGAAGAAATATGAACAACACTAATAATCCATAATTTTAAATTAAATTTTCTTTTTCTTCTAATTAGTAAGCATTCATTTTCCCTCTTCACTTCTCCATACCCAGTCCCCAAATTGGAAAAGTAATATTCCATTACTAGACATCTATAATTTAAATATTCTACTCCCACTCCATTGTCCTGCCTCTCTACCTTCTCTTGACCCCATGAACTTGTTTTTAGAATGTATTCATTTCCTTTTAATCCTCTCCTTATGATCTCTTCTTTCTAACTTTGAAGGCTGTTATGTTTATGGCTACTCCTTCATTGACTCTATCATCCCTCTTGAATCCTCCTCTTCCTCTTTCCTATGTTCATATGCATACCTGTTGAGTTTCATGTATTTCTACATTAAACTGTGTGTGCATGCATGTACAAACCATGTGTACATACATGTGGTCAAACCCCCTTTATCCAGATAAGACTAAGGTTCATGAGATGAATGTTCCTTTAACCCCATCTTCCATGTTTGTATATTTTTCTCTAGTATCCCAGTTATGTGAAATAGTAAATTCTTCCTCCTTGTTCTGTAACTCTACCTCACCCATTCTTATTTTCTGTCTCTTTTCTTTCCTCTCTTAAAACCATTAAAACAGAATAAAACAACCCCCAGGTACTGTCTTTGTCTTTCTTTATTCCCTCTGTGATCCATGAGAACAGTGGAGTTCTGAAAGGACACCTGCCTCTTACCCCCCTTTTAAAATATAAGCAATTCATCAACATTTAGTCCTCCTCAATTGCTTAAAAGCATTTCTCTTTCTAGATCTTTCTTGACTCTTATGTTTAAGTGTCAAAGTTTCTATCCAGCTTTGGTCTCTTCATCAGGAATGTTTGAAGATTCTCTGTTCTACTGAAGGTCCCTTTTTTGTGTAGAATAATACCCAGTCTTGCAAAGGTAAGTTATTCATGAATATAAGTATTTGACTTTTGCCTTTTGAAATGTCATATTAAAATATTTTCTTCCCTTCATGGAAGTTGCTGTCAAATCTTTTGTTATCCTGACTATGGTTTCCTAGTATTGAAACTCTTTTGTTTCTAGCTGATTGTAGTATTTCTTCTTTGACCTGGAAACTTTGGAATTGGGTTATACCATTCCTGTGAGTTTTCATTTTGGGGGTTCCTTCAGGAGGTAAATGGTGAATTCTATTTTTACTAGACCCTTTAGGTCTAATAAATCTGGGCACTTTTCTTTTATGATGTCTTTAAATATGTTGTCCAGGTTTTTTTCATTGTTGTTTGGTCTTTGTTTTTGAGGAAAAATGATCTCTCCTCAATTATCTCTCATCAATCTGTTTTCCAAGTCATTTAAAAAATGATGGACATCCATATATTTTGTTGTATTTTTAAATTCCTTGATTTTTTTCTAATGTTTCTTGTCCCCTGAAATCAATTAATTCTGTTTGTTTCTCTGTTGTTTTCAGAGACTTCATTGCTTGCATAAGTTTTTCAACCTGCTCTTATAAACTATTCTCCTTCTGAACAGTTTTGAATTCTATTTCTTTTGGATTAATTTCTTCCAGGTCTTCTCCATGTGGCCATGTCATTTTTCAGGCTCTGCTTATATTTGTGGAGTTATTCTCTTCTAGTTTAACATCCAAGTGACTCTTATTCTTAATATTTTTTTCATGGTGTTTGATGTCTTCTTCTGTTTACTTATATCTCTAGTCTCAGTTCCTGTTTTGGGACTTTGTGCCAGAGCAGATCTCAACCCCCACTTTTCCTAGAGTGTTTGTGCTTGTTCTGCTGGCAAGCCTTAGACCTCCCTTAGCCAGTTATATTGTGGTCTTCAGGGATCCTTGGAGCATTCTGGTCAGCGGGATACAGGCTTCAGGGCTCCTGTAGCATCCATTCTCAGGGCATGCTATGGCCTTCCACTACCACCCCTTGCCCTTTGGAATGCCCCCAGTCAGAGCATTGGCAATTTTCCAGATTGTTACCTATGCTCATGCTGGCTTGCCAGGTAGTACCTTTCTCTTGCTGCCTTCAGGTATCTGACTGTTTTGTTTTCATACAGTCCTGGCTTGAATGGAGGAGTTTATGGCTGTTTTCTGTGGATTTCTTGATTATATATATGTATATGTATGTATACATACATACATGTGTGTATACACCCTTCTTCTTTTTCGAGTTGTTCATCAATTATCTATGTAATAATCTGGAACTTTTCCCCATATTGAAAGCCCAATTCATTTGCCTCTGATTGGAAGACTTTACTCTCTTCTCTTTCTTGGAAGCTGGAACAATACTTGTCTTTTTTCCAGTCTTGCGGTGCCTCTCCTCTCTCCACAACGGTTCCAAGATCACTAACACTGACTTCTGCAGTCATGCCTATTGGTTCTTTCAGTTCCCTAGACTGTAGTTTATCTGAGCCTGGCAAATTGAACTCATCAAAGGCAGCTAGGTATATGTTTACTATCTTCCTACTTGTCTTAGGCTTCATCTGCCTATTAGCATTTTCATTCTGTACTTTCCAGTTGAGAGCTCATTCTCTTTGGTAGAAAAAACTGAAACAAAATAAAAGTTAAACACATCTTTCTTCTCTTTATCATCTGTTACCATGCCATACTCTCTATGCAGTGGGTCCATTCCTTCTCCTTTGTCCCTAGTATGGTTTAAAAACAAACAAAAGACACTTCTTTCCCCTTGGCTTTTCTCACTAACTTCAGCTTATTTTGAGCTGCGGCCCTTTTGTTGTCATTCCTATACATTTTTGTATTCCTCCTTTGCTATCTGCCCATGTTTGGGTCATGTGAAAAGAACTTTGAATTTGCAGTCAGAGAGACTCGGGTTTGACTCCTGGTTCTGCCTCTTACTACCTGTGGAACATTAGGTAAGCCACTCACTACGTCTGTCCTCAATTTTCTTATGGAAAATTGGACTTGATGAGGTCCCTTTCAGTTCTAAATAAAAGAGTATCTCTAGAATTTCATTTCTTAGGCAGTATATTACAGAAATAGAACAGGCCTCAGGAGAGAATTGGGTTCGAATTTTGCTTCTGACATTTACCAGCAGTGGGACCCATGGGCAAGCCTCTTGACTGCTCTAAGCTTGTTTTTTCATTGTAAATAAAATCTATCAGCCCTGCTTCACAAGGTTACTATGAGAATCAAATGGGGTCTTACGTAAATCATAATTACAGTTATATATTTGCTATTTGGAGGGCAATTGGAGTTAAGTGACTTACCCAAGGTCACTTGGCTAGTTTTTGTGTTAAGTGTCTGAGGCCAGATTTGAACTCAGGTCCTCTTGACTCCAGGGCCGGTGCTCTACTCACTGTGCCACCTAGCCGCCCCTAATTACAGTTATAGTAAGTGTACTGTACTCCAGCTGTGTAGACATTGCTCACTTTTTAACTAGCCCATCTCCTTTCTTAGTTGTACATGACTCTGATGTGTTTTGTGCCATTCATGTTTGTAAGTCAAGAGTAGAAACATGCTGTAGCCCTGAGTCACAATAGTCACATGCAAGGTCTTAACTAGTTGGTATCATGGATTAGGCAGGGACTTTGTGACTGGATCTTTGAGTTGGAGAAGGGATGACACTAACCAAAAGGTGGGCTATAACCATTCCCCTGACCACCCAGATCCTGGGTCTTGTTGGCCTGGAGTGCTTGCGGAACTACAGAGCCCTAGGGGAGTGGTAGAAACAATACGGAATCTGAGGTTCCCTGGGAGACTTCAAGTCAGGGACAGGGTAAAATGGCCCATTGAGTTATGTCTGAGTCTGCAAGTCTGGGGATTCAATAATAGGTCACTGTTGACATTTTGAGGTCTCATGGGGTTTGATTTTGTTGTCGTTATTGTAGTACCCATATTGTATTGTACTACCCGTAGTAGCAGTTCATGAAAGCGTCTAGATTCCCCCAAAACCAACAAAGTGGCAATATCCCGTGATGGTGTGTTGTAGTGAATGATGACAATGGAAGGGCTGCCCACATACAGAACTCATTTCCAGAGATGACCCTCAGCAAGGACCATCGATTGGTGAAGGGGTGGTTTCTGCCCTGGGGAGAGGGCATCCTTGAAACATTTGGCATACTGTTATAGGCTGCATAGGGAAGAGGTGAATGTAAGGTCCTAGGGAAGGTATTCAGAAAAGAAGAAAATGTAGCTTCTGTACTGAGTGAGATACCTAACACTATGATGCCTTCTCAGGAAAGAAAAAAAAACACTTGGAAAAAGGGATTCTTAAAAAAATAAAAATAATAAAAAAGAGATTCTTGGAGACACATCACTAAATCCTCCCCTCTTTTTGCCTAGCTTATATACCTGACGACTTGCTAGGCTGGAGTGCTTGCAAGAAAACAGAATACCACACAGGGGAACTGGAAAGAAGTTATATTATGATTTTCCTTTAAATGCTTTTTTTTCAACTAACACGCATTAATGTTCTCTCCCTCATACCTCCCATCACCCTTAAAAAAGGAAAAACGAAAAAGAAAACCCTTATTACGGATATACGACATGGCAGATTTGATAGGGCTAAAGAAGTTTCTACTATTTTCCTGCAGGGGTCGCTACAGCCAAGGCAGAATTTAGGGGAATGGCAGAGCCCCGTGGATCTCGGGTGAATTGACCTGTGCAGTTTGGATCTTAGAGGAGCCATGGAAAATGACACCCCGGATGTATTATTACTGTACTTTTCCCTTGCTCCTCTCGATTTTTTACTGTGGCTTTCACTACTACTGTAGATTGAGAGGAAATGATGCTTATTTTCCTCTGCATGATTTGCCATATCTCAAGGCAGCTGGAAATCAAAATTATCATAGTTTCAAACTTTACTGCCCAGGCAATGAAGGATAATTTCAGTGAATAATCCTTCTGCAATATACTTAAGACTCCATCAGCGTCTATTTTTGACTCTCCCTTTGAGGAAGGACAGAGCTTACCGAGCAAGAACTTTTCTAGCTTCAGCCAATCAGCTGAGAACTCCAGCCTCTTCTCGTTACTATGGGATACCAAAGAGATGGATGGAGTCACATGTCTTCGGCATAAGACTGCAGTGGAAAGTGGTGGTGGAGGGCGAGGAGGGGCGGGGGGTGGAATAGGCTTGCCCATCTTAGAACCCACATGAGAGAGCCTGGCTTCCTGAATGACTGGGAAATCAAAAAGATTAATAGAATAAGACTGTACAGATCGAGTCTATAATGTACAAACAACAGCTTGCATGCATGAAACCACTAATGTTGTCAAGTACTTTCTAATGCTGGAGATGTACTTTTTGTGAGGCTGTTTCATCTATATCTAATCCTCAATTAAAGTGAAGACCTGAGACACTGATTTGTATAATTGAATTCTGTCCATCCTCCCCACCCCCATCCTAGCCATGCAGTCTCCCTTTCAGTCTGTCGCATTTATCTGGTCATATCAAACAAAACATTTTATTCAGCTGTCCTTCCAGTTGAGTAATTACCCCCTCTTAATTTTCCATATTCCAAAACAGAAAAGACGGAAGAGAGCTCAGAGGCCATCTAGCCCCGTCCTTCCCTGAATTAGACTCCTTCTAGAACACAGTCAGACCTTTGCTTGAAGACCTTCTGGGGGGAGAAGGGAGCCCACTTTCTGCCAAGGCAGCTCATTCTACTTTTGAATAGCTCTAAGTCAGGGGTCCTTGGACCCCTGAAGGATCTGTGGATAAATTTCTGGGTCTGTGAACTTGGGTGGGAGAAAACTCCATCCTGATTTTCACTAAGCCTTGGTTTCATTTGTAATCCTATGTATCTGATTTTATTCATTTAAAAACCTGAAAAGTCTACAAACTTCCTCAGACTGATGGCCAAAGGGGTCCATGGCACATAATAGATAAGAACCCCTGACCTAAGTGTTAACAATTTTCCCATGTATCAAAACAATCTGCCTCAATAACTTCTACTTTTTGCTCCTAGTTACACCTTCTGGGATCAAGCAGGATAAATCTAATCTCTCTTCCAAGTGCCAGCCTTTCAAATACTTAAAGATAACTCTCTTGTCCCCCCTCCATGCTCAGTTCTCTGAGCCAAAAATCCCTGTCCTTGTCTTGCATGATCTCGAGGCACTTCAGCACCCTGATAGCATTCCTTTGAATGTTCTCCAGTTTATCAATATACTTTCTAACATGTGACATCCAGCACTGAACACAATGGAGTGCCATTGTTTTTAGAAGAAATACCTCCCCATTTTCCCAAGGAATATTACTTTGGACAAAAACCAAGAAGCATTCTATATTTCACAAGCTGTAAAAGATCTTTCCTAGATCTTGGAAACAGTTTCTTTAATGAAGACAGAGACTCTTGCCTTCAGGTCTTCTATTTGCTTTATGAATCTAGTATTGGAGCAGTTGGTTATAAAATGAAGTACTAGCCAACCTTCTAGTGGAGTATGCGAGGGTTCCTCATCAGTTCCTTCAGGCGTGATGAGATTGAGAGGCGAGGATGAAAGCCATATGGTGCCTATGGTGGGAACAGGGGCAGCATGACATATAGAAATCATCTATATGCTACTAATTCATTCCTCATGCCATCTATAGCTATTTTTGGCATATCACCTATTGGTTGCTTACCTTTGCTATGAATGCTTGGCTTTAGAATTAATTACGGCAATAGGGGCACAGTAATTAGTCAGCCTTCTAAAAAAATCTCTGTGGCAAGAAATCAGTTACGCCTTTCCTGTTGCAGTCACAGAAATCCAGAATTGGAAGGAATCCCAGAAGTCATCTTGTCCAACCCATACTTGAGTAAGAATCCCCTCTATGGGGGCGGCTAGGTGGCACAGTGAGTAAAGCGCTGGCCCCAGAGTCGGGAGGACCCAAGTTCAGTTCCAGTCTCAGACACTTAACACCCACACAAAAAACCTAGCCGTGTAACCTTGGGCAAGTTACTTAACCCCAATCTCCCTCCAAAAGGCAAAAAAAAAGAATTCCCTCTATGATATACCTAATCAATGGTCCCAAAGCCTTGACTTGAACATTTCCAGGTGGGAGGGAATCCAGTCTCTGCCAAGGCAGCCCATTCTGCCTCTGGTTTAACTCCATTAGGAAGTTTTCCTCTCTGCTACATCTATCCATTGGTCCTCATCCTCCCCATTAGAACCAAGCATAGCAAGTCTAATTATTCTTCTACATGAGAGCCCCTCAAATAATATTAACCATAAGCCTTGCACAAGCAAAACATTCCAAGGTGTAACCTTAATATGGCATGATATCAAGGCCTGTCACCATCCATTTCCTTTCTCTAAATGCTTTATTTTGTCAGTGTCCTTGAAATGTAACAAGCAGATGTAGCCTGACCAAGATGCAACACGATAGAACCATCACCTAGGTACGATGCCATTCTTAATGTGGTCTACAATCACACTGGTCTCTTTGGCTACCACCTCACACTGTTGTCAATCCACACCTCCCATATTGTACTTGTGAGGCTGATTTTTAAACCTCCAATTTAAGATGTACATTGATACTTATTAAATTTCATATTATTAGATTAGGCTCAATATTCAATCTACCAAGCTCTTTTTGGACTCTGTCATCCAATCCTAGATCTGTGTCATCTGCCAATTCATTATGCAAGATTGTTGTGCTTTTATATGAGGTACTGATAAAAATGTTAAATAGCACAGGACCTTGTAAAGATCCCTGGGGCACATCACCACAGGACCTTCTAAGTTGTCATCAATTAAATAATGACTTTTTATGTGTCTGGGCATTAACTAACTCTTTAATCTACCTTACTGTGCTAGTATCTAGCCCACACCTGTTCATCTTGTCCATCCTGGAATTAGAATTGATATTTGAAATACTCTAGAGTGGTAGATGTAGTACACCCATCTTGCCCCTCCTGATCATTCTGGGAGTGCAGAATGACTGTCTGGATTTATCAGGCAATTCTCCTTGTTATTCTAGATGCTACTTTCCAGAATAAAGAAGTATGGGCCTTACCTAGAGTCTGTGCAGTGAGAGCCATGTGACTTGGCTTTTCTGTGCCTTACAATTTAACAGAGAATGAAAAATAGTGAGAAAGCATAGCATGGTCAAAATACCCAATGAGTCAGGGCAGCTAGGTGGCTCAGGGAATAGACCACCAGCCCTGAAGTCAGGAGGACCCGAGTTCAAATCCAGCCTCAGACACTTAACAGTTACTAGCTGTCTGACCTTGGGCACTTAACCCCAATTGCCCTGCCTTTACCCTCCCCCCCAAAAAAGCAAAAAAAAATATCCAATGAATCATACAGACAAGTGCCTGAGAAATTCCAAGGGAGGAAGAGCACCAACGTATGGGACAAATGAGGAAAGGTTGTATAAAGAAGAGATTGAAGCGGGTCTTGAAATTGGCAGAGGCTCAGACAAGCATGGAAGATGAAAAAAGGCTTTTAGGCAGAAGACAAGCCTTTGTTTTCTTAACAAAGGAATAGAAGGAGCAATGGGAATGACTAGTCAGGACTCCAGTTTAGTTTTGTATATGGGAGTAGTGGGAGAATCAGGTTGAAGAGCAACAGGCAAATGCATTTAGGCCTGTAGGCAATAGTGAACCACTGAAGATTTTTGAGCAGATGACTTATGGAAAATGGTATTTTAAGAAAATAAATCTGGGAGGGTTGGCTGTAGATAAAAATAATAATAACTAACCAACTAAAAATAACAAATCATAGTGAAGCAGCTGTTGTACTAATCCAAGTATTAAGTGATGGAGTGATATAAAATGGAAGCACTAAGATTCTAGTAGTGTGGGTGTTGTCAGAGGCCATCTTGGAAAGCCATTAAAAAAGAAGAGGAGACAGGATTTGGCTCTTCTATCCAGTCAGTCGTCAAGGAAAAGAAGTACCAAGAATGATCTCAAGGATTCAAGCTTGGGTAACTGGTAGTGTCTCTAATAGCAGTAACGGAGCTTTGAGAGGGTGGATTAAGGTGGGAGGTGTATGAAGGATGAATTGATACAATGTGGAGATATTTTTGTGGACCATTGACCACTATACTCCTATTAGAGGAAGCTAGATAGTACAGTGGACAGAATGCTGGATCTGGACTCGGGAAGACCTAAATTCAAGTCCAGCCTCAGATACTTGTTAGCTGTGTGACTGTGGGCAAGTAACCTAACCTCTATCTGCTTCAGTTTAATCATCTGTAAAGTAGAGATAATAAAGTCACTTATTCACAGGGTTGTTATGAAGATTAATTGATATAATACTATTCCTTAAATGCTTAGCACAACACCTGGTACATATCACTTTACAAATGCTTATTCTCTTCTCCTTATGACAGTTTTGTTATCTACCTGTGATTGTCTAAAAAGACTAGCACGGTATAGAGTCTTACCACTGAGCACATATCTACAGACAAACATACTCATATGTGTATATGTATATAGAGATAAAGAGATTGACAGATGGAGTGCCAGGGCTGGAGTCAGTAAGACCTGAGTTCAAATTTGGTCTCAGATACTTAATAGATGTGTGACCCTGGAAGTGAGTCTTTGAATTTCTGTTTGCCTGGGTTGCCTCTGAGATGGGGATAATAATAGTCCCTACCTCCAAGGATTGTTGTAAAGATCAAATGAAATAATAATTGTAAAGTGCTTAGCACAAGGTCTAGTACGTAAGTACTATATTGTTTCTGTTCATTCATTTCAGTCATGTTTGCCTCTTTGTGCACCATTTGGGGTTTTCTTGGAAAATATACTGGAGTAGTTGGCCATTTTCTTCTACAGCTCATTTTACAGATGAGGAAACTGAGGCAAACAAGGTGAGTGACTTGATTTGAATTCAGGTCTTTTGGACTCCAGGCCCAGCACTCTATCCATTGCAGTGCCACCTAGCTGCCCTAGGCACGATATAAATGTTAGCTATTATAGATATAAATATAGATATAGATATGAGATAAGAAGACAGCTTTGGAGTCAGGAAGACCTGGTTCCACTTCTAACATATATTAGCTGTATAACCTTGGACAGATTTCTTAGCCCCTCAGAAAATTCTCTTTGATAGTACATTACAAAGCTGTTGGCTGATCTCATCTGAGGTTGGCTTACACTGGGAGTTGTCCATATAAATGAGATCCCAGGTCCAGAAACAGAAATGCACACACAGAGCTAGTCCGAGGCCCTCTAGAGAGCTGGTCGCTGGTTCTGGTTTGTGAAAGGAAGTAGCCAGCCAAAGCCATCTGGAACGACTAGTCATGTATCAGATTAGTTTGCCTTTCCACACTGGCTCTCTGCACTGGGCTCCACTTTTTGGAAGAGCATATTTAACAGCAGAAAAGAGAAAATGAACAAACTGTGAGCAGTAGAAGGGAAAACACAGATTGTTTCCAATTCATTGGGAAGGGGGCAGCTCTCTAGTTGGCAAAGAAGTATGGAGAGTAGAGATGGTGCCAAAGAGAAAGGACTAGCTAGGCTTTCAAATGCCTTGACTGTCTCCTATTTCTGCACCTCTCTAGATATTCCTAACCCAAAGAATATATAATTTCAAATAATGACAAATATAGGAACACAGATAGTATTTTATGTATCTAATAATCTGTTTAGAGAAAACAGCATAAAAAAAGGTAAGGTACTACTGTGGTCTATAGGGGCTATTCCTTCTCTGAAGAGTTTGTTATGGAAAGGATTATCTGCAGGGAAACATTTATTTTGAAATGCATTTTGAATGACTGATGGCCTCCTAGCACAATGGGTTGTTTTACAAGACAATAATCCTTTTCCTTTGGCAAAATAAATGACAAATATGCCTGATTATTGACTTATAAAACAGGTATTACTGTTTGTCTGGTTATTAGCAACCAACTTTCTATGAATAAATATCTTAAATTTAAAGCATGGGTGGGAAGGTCATCCTATTGACCCACATCTCTTGTAACTTCAATTAGCGCACCAATGAATACTGCAACTTCAGACTTCTACAGTTATACAATTAGAGGGTTGTAGATTTAGAAGTAGTCAGAGAGGTCAACTGGTATAAACTCTTTAATTTGCAGATAAAGAAACTGATGTTCAAAAAGGCCATGACTTGCCCAAGGTCACACAGGGAAAAACTAGTGTAGCCAAGATTTGAAATGAAATCTATCTTCAAATTCAGAATTCTTTCTATTCTATCACCTCTCTGTTGCATAGATCATATAGTCTAACCCAGGGATGGGGAACCTATGGCCTTGAGATGACATGGGGGCTTCTAGATTCTTAAGTGTGACCTTTTGACTGAATCCAAATTCTACAAAATTAAGGATCTAGAAGGCCACATGTGGCCCTCAAGGCCACAGGTTCCCCATCCCTGGACTCTAACCCATATCTTATCAGGAATCCTTACTACACTGTCCCCATTTCAACCTTTCCTTGAGTTGAGAAGGGTGATGGTACAATGTTGATATATTTTTATGGACCATTGATCACTATGTCCTTATCAGAGGCAGCTAGATGGTATAGTGGACAGGGTGTTGGGCCTGGACTTAAGAAGATCTCAATTCAAATCTAGCGTCAGATACTTGTTAGCTGTGTGACTGTGGGCAAGTCACCTAACCTCTGCCTCAATTTTGTAATCTTCAAACTAGAGATAATAATGACACTAATTTCACAGGATTGTTACAAAGATCAGATGATATAATAATATTTTTTAAATGCTTAGCACAGTGCCTGGCACACAGCACTCTGCAAATGCTTATTCTCTTCCCTTCTCTCTTTCCCTCTATCCATGAAAAGTTTCCAAACTTCAGTAAGAGTTTGACTCCTGAGCCTCAAAAGGCATTATCAATTCTTCTTCCTCTATCCATCCCCAATTGGGGACCAATTTCTGCTAGGTGGAATTTGTGGTCTGGGGAAAGAACATATTCAATCATCTTTGGAAACAACTCAAGGTTCTGAAGTCTGCAATTGTCACAATTTCTTTTGAGATTCCTCCTGGAGGAACACTTACTGAAAACTGAGTTCCCTCAAATGCTCTGGGCAAGTGAGATAAATCAGGAAGTGAAGGACTCTGAATAATCAGGTTGGGGGAGCCTTCCCTCATCCCTTTACTTGCTATACACATAACTCATTTGCATTTGGAGAAAACCAAGAGCCCACTATGTAGACTTCTTATAGAAAACCAAACTCATACACAGAATTATTGGATGACTCCATGGAATAAATACTCAGAATCATGGACTGGCTCTGTGTGGGTCATCTAACATACCATCTTCCCCATTCTGTAGGGGAGGAAACTGAGACCCATGGATGGGAAATGACATACTGCAAGTTTAATTCAATAAGGCAATCTCGAAGTCCTGGGGAGATAAAGAGATGAACATGCCCTCCAAGAGTTAAGATTCTACTGGAGAGAGACAGAATGTACCTAAACCAGAAAATACAAGGGTAGGGAGTGACAGGACATGGGAAAGAGCAAAGTGCTCTAGGGAAATTTGAAGGGATGGTAGAAGAGGAAGCACTTGAGCTGAGCATTGAAAAGAGATAGAGATTTTGAAATACAGAGATGAGAAGGGCAACAGAGTTGACTTGTCTAAAAGTGCAAAGAGAAGTGGAGGAACGTACAACTTTAGAGGTCAGGAATGCAATGGACTTAAAGGTCCATTTTACAGATGAGAAAACTGAGGCTTAGAGAAGGAACTTCCTTAGGGTCACACAGTTAGTGATGGAGCTGAGATTTGAACCGAAGTCCTCGATTTCCATTGTGCTACAACCCATAGTCTAGTTAGGATGGAATGGGGTTTGTGACAATTAGTGCAAGGCAAGTTGGAGCCTCATTGTAGATGGCCTTAGGGAGTTTTATTGTATCCTAGAGGCTTTTGAGCAGGAGATTGTTATGAATAGATTTAAGGCCTTTGAAAGATTATTTTGACAACTGTCTGGAAGATGGATGGGAGCAGGGAAAAATGATTAAAAAACTCTTCAGTAGTCCAGGTGAGAAGTGATGAGGACGTGATCTAGGGTGATGGTTGTGGGAGTGGAGGGAAGGGGATATATGGGAGACATTCTGGCAGAATTAGGGGTATACTGGAGCCACCTTGAACCTGCTCATGAGAACTGATTGTTAAAATTTCAATATGGGCTATTACACTTTGAAATCAGTAGAGGCTACAAATCAGGGCTTGCTCTATTGTTTGTTGATTGTCTAGACTTAAGGAAAAAATGGAGAAAATGTTAATAAGGCAGATTCAACTTAAGAGCATATCCTGCGTGTGTGTGTGTGTGTGTGTGTGTGTTTGGAGTGTCATTTGTTAAATATCTCCCAGCATGCCCCTGGATAGAACTGACAACATTTGGCAAATGATTGAATACGGGGAGTGAGGGAGGAGGAATTAAGGCCAACTCCAAGGTTACTCATCTGGGTGACTGGAAGGAAAAACAGGGTCATTTGAAGAAGGGAGTTTTATGGGGAGGATGAGTTACTGGCAGAGCTGGGGCCCCCAGACCTAGGTCTCTTAAATCTCTGGCCATTGCTCTTTTCGCTCCACTTGGGGCTGGGAAAAAATGGCATTTCTCATGTGAATTTGTTGAATGTGCAGCACTGTACAGCTCATTCTCTTCTTTCTCCCATTTATCCATAGAACCCTGTTATTCTCTGTTGTTTGCCATGCCATACTGAAGCACTGAACCATGGAGACAACAGATAAAGGCACACAGGGGAAGGAACAGAGGGACTATTGAGAAGAAAAGTTTTGCCGAGATTTAATGTAATCTTCTGAAAACCATTATTCCCAAGGCAAATCTCACCTCCAATGAACCCCTCTAACCCCCTACCCCCAACCCAGTACCTAGGAAATCACAATGTGTTCCAGGAACCAAATCAGGTGGTTCCCTTTAAAAGCTCTATCTAGTGGTCAAATAGAAAACTTCCATACATATGAATAGATTTTAAAAGTCTGATTCCTACCAACTAAAAAAAAATGACTTCATCTTCATTTTATGATTAATAATAAATATAGTACATTTTCAATTAGAGAGTTTATTTTCTTTATACATAATGCAATAATATATTTATATGCAATTTACTTTCTTGGGGCTGAATATATTACTGTAAATGAGACACTAAAATACATGATAAATTGCATTCTAATGCTCAAATCATTTTCCATTTTGTGGGTGTACATAAATACAGCTTCATTAAGAGATTACCAATTTTCTTTTACGTAAGAACCAGTTTCACCTGCTAAAAATACTGCTAAACATATACAGTATAGGTTTGCTAACAGAGAGTTGAGTTATTTCAATGTGCTTGTCCCTGATAAATTTGCTCCCAACTTGCTGAAGTAGACTTTTGCCATAGAGATGGTCTGTTCCCCTATATTGCTCACCATCCTATAAGAGGAGCCTAATTTGTTGCCGAGGCAATTTACCAACAGGAAGATTTTACTTTTTATTAATCTAATATCCAAATGGACTGGGCTGAGTATTTGGCAGGAAGGGGACACTTATGGATGAGGAGGAATCAGCTTGAAAATCAAGGACATAGCTAGGGAGACTACTGATATAATGAAGAAGAGTGATAGAGAGTCAGAGAACTGGGTATGATTGCCTCCTGTTCCTACATTTCTCATCTTTGTTAAGTTCCTTCCCCTCTCTAGGTCTCAGCTTTCTCCTCTGTAAAATGAAGGAAGTGAATGAAATGACCTCTAAGGTCCCTTTGTGCTCTAATATATTTCATTACTCTAATGAGTCTGGGGCTTCATTTTGATGTAGACATTCCTTCTAATGCTGTAGATTGCAACTCAGCTGTGCCTGCCCAACCTGGGCACTCAATGCCCATGTTCTCCTCTAAGTCTTCCCCAATCCATTGTTCATCCAATATCCTACTCTAAATTTTATGATCTTTTTAAAAAAAGTTTTTACATAAAAATGAGATTGTTAAACAAAGCCAGCCCATAACCAAGAGCCATTCAGTTAAACACTGGTAACCCCTTGGTGACCATTAGGGTTACCAAAGACCAAAGGGTATTATTCTTCATTTATCCACTTCTCTGAGGACAAAAATCTTCCTTGTCGTGTGATATGTCCTCCTCCTACACCTTCACCTCTTTATTGCCTTTGGAAAACCCACTAGGTCAATTCAACTGGCTAGGTTGGTATAATGGATATTATTAATTATTAAATATCTGGTTTAGAGGTACTGAGTGCATATGTGTATGCAAGGGTTTAGAGAGCTTTCAGAAGAGGGGAAGATGGGAAGGAAACTGTTCTTTAACACTGTTTTTTTTTTAATGAGCTTAGAAAACATATCACTGACATGGAAATCATGCTCTGTCCATCCCTCTCCTCCCTCCATGACTAATGCAAACTAATGCAAACTCAGCATCTGTGAGACTCACATTTCAGTTTTCTCCTCTGTTAAAAAAAAACAAGGTGATAGAACCTACAGTATACTCCCTGCCCTCAAAGAGATTTTGCATGGGCAATAGCCACATCCTGGGAAACTGTCTTGGCAGACAGGCTAAACCAGGTTGAGAATAGCTGACAGGCCTCAAAATCATCAGTGAATTAAGGGGATGTCTGCCCCAAGCATGTGAAGACTTCCCTTGGTGGAATGGGCACATGAGAACCATTTGTTCCAAAGGCCATGAAGACAGCTGAAGCAGGCACTGTGAACTGCTTAAAGCTTGGGCAGACATCCAAGATGCCAAGGGCATCCACTGCCCCCTGAGCCACTGTCAGTCATCCTGACTTCTGTCCTGTCACAGGACTTGAATGACTCTGGAAGAGAGAGTGAGACTGCCTCACATTCATGCAAGAGTCAAGACATTACCCATGATCTCATTTGTCCTCTTCGAAAATGAAGGACAAATAACAACATATGATCGCTAATTTCCCACGAAATCAATCATGAAATGGGTGTCGGTCACGTGTCAGCCTGTGCTGCAGCTGTGATGTGATTACCGCTCTTCTTTGATAAGCCAATCATGGAATGACAGTTATCCCTCAGAAGACTGGATTGGCCTATTTTCTGTTATTGATGCTCTCAGCTGTTCTCTTGGTGCCTTCTCCTTGCACTGAAGCAAAATCTATGTAAATGGAGTAACTTCACACCAAACATTGTACACGCCCATGTCCCTGACATCCTGCCAAAAGGAGGAAAAAAATGAGAGGATTATATTTTTCCATTTTTTAAACAGGTGGAAACAAAACACTGTTCCCAGACAATCAAGTAAAAGTTGTGTGTGTGTGTGTGTGTGTGTGTGTGTGCGCGTGTGGTGTGCACTTCAATAGCCTAAATATTTTGGCAGTCACAAACCCACAGGACTACTCTCATATTTCTTAGGGAGGCAGACAGTTTTCTCTAGGGTGTCATTCATTGAAAAACATGGTTTTGTGATGTTTTTCTCCTCCCAACCTGCATCAGCCCATCACAGATTCACACAGTTGCTTCTTGCCTTATTTGTCCTCTGGAAGCTGTCTTCATCCTCTCCACCATCCACACTTCCTTCATATCCCTTCTCCTTTTATTATGTTTATGTATTTTACAGCATTAGACATTCCTAAGTGCCTTTGCAATTTACAACTAATACACTCTCCAAAATGGTATCTAGTAGAAATAATACTAATAACGGGGGTGGCCAGGTAGCACAGCGAGTAAGAGCACCGGCTCCAGTGTTGAGACAGACCTGAAGATCGAATCCCGGGCTCAGACACTTAGCACCCACCCAGAAACACCTGGCTGTGTAACCTTGAGCAAGTTACTTAACCCTGATTGCTTAAAAAATAATACTAATAACTCACAAATGTGAGTCATTTTCACAGGACAACTCTGGGAGGAAGGGAACAGAAGTAATATTGTCTCCCATTTTACAAACGAAGAAACTGAGGTACAGAAAGGTATATCCAGGATCACAATTGTCCTGTCAGAGTTCCTCCAGGTCTTCAAACTCGAAAACCAGCATTGCACATGCCATATGCATTACTCTGTCTCTAGCTTGACTTCTACTGATCATACTTGAATATATATGCTTCCTAATTAAATGAATATTGGAATATTCCAATAAATAATGAATATTGGAATATTCTAATAAATAAAAAACTAATAAACATGAAACCATTTCAGTTGGCAACTAGTCAGGCATCATGTGGTAGCACAAAGGATCTTGGTTACTGTTCTGTCTGCCTCTGATCAAGTCATTTGTAACCTTTCTATGCCTCAGTTCCCTTTTTTTAAATAAAGAGGCTAATTTGACTAGTTGATCTCTGAGTACAAGATAACAGCGATGTGACTAGACAACAGTTTGGATAAAAAAAGAACCTGTGGTTTTAAATGGATGACTCAGTATGAGTTAACAGTGTGCCATGGTATTCCAAAGAGCTAATCCAATCTTAGACTGCATGTCTAGGAATAGGGAGGGACTGGTATTACCCTGATCAGAGTCCATCTGGAGGACTGTGTTCAGGGAGAAAGTGCCCTTCCTAAAATGCAGTGCCCCAAAGAGAACCCAAACATACATAACAACAATCTGAAGTAAGTTCAAAGTGGAATGAACAGGATGGTAGATGAGATCAACAGAAGGCAAGTAGTGGAAAGAACAATGAATATGAAATCCAAAGAACTGGGCTTGAATTCCAACTTGGCTCCCAACAATTTGTGGGGCCTTGGGCTAGTCACTCAACCTGCCAAATGACCTCTGAAGTCTCTTCCAGCTTTAAACAAATCCATTGATGAAAGTGCTTGAAGAAGGGAAAGGGCTGTCATGAGTGTTCTTCTGGGAGTAAGCGGTACATGATGAAAAACCAAATTCAACAGACTTGTAGAGGTATCTTTTATATGGAGTCTTCTCACCCCAAAAGGACATACATCTGACCTCTCTCCAAAGTTAGCTTTAAAAATATACTGATGCATAATAACAAAGGCATTTGTATAATGCCTACAAGCACTCTGCTAAACACTTTCTAAATATTATCTCATTTTATTCTCACAACAACTCTGGGAGGTAGATGCTATTATTGTACCCATTTTACAGGTGAGGAAACTGAAGCAAACAGAAGTTAAATTACATGCCCAGAGTCATCTGAGGCTGCATTTTAAATCTGGTCTTCTTCGCTCTCAGCCCAGCATTCTATCCATTGCCCCACCTAGAATAAGTTCTCCCTACGTGGTGTCAGCATTTAAGAAGGCCTTGGTTTCTCTTTCTACAAAATAGTATTAGATTCAGTCTCTAACCTTTCATATTCTCTTAATTGTTCCCATAAGACCCAAGGGTTGACCTGTGAATTGTAGTACAAGTTATAGCTTCCCCCTTGCAGAGCCAGAGAATGTTGAGTATTCTTGAACAAGATTGCTATTCATTGTCACCCTGCCATCTCTCCTTCCCTCTGCTCATCCCACCCCCTCCTCCTTCTTTGCTCCCAACCTTCCAAAGCCCCCAGTTAGCTGTCGTTGTCATAGATGAAACTGGCCTCATGTGAGTCATTCTTCCATACAAACTTATTTACCAGTCCCTGCCAAGTAAATCCACTTCTGTACCACTGAACACACTCGTTGCTGAAGGATATGAATTAATAGGACTATATCATCCTCAATAATGATCCAGTTATTAACTGGCTGTCTAAGTAGGGTCTCTGGAAGTCATGCTTCTCACTTCTCTCTGTTTAGCATAGTGCTTCCCAACTAAGTTTAAAGGAATATTTTGACCAGTCCTCTTTACTCTCTTCAAATATGAGATTAGCTGTCAGCCATCATGCTGAAAACCCAGTGACTCATATCATCACTGTAATTTTCCAGCATCTGATCATGTGTGCATTCAACAGCTTTCTTGTCGTGACACTAATTCAATGAAGATCTGATTCTTATAAAACTAATTTGGAGTCACTCTTACATCTATCTCATTTTGTAGCTTTTCATTTTTATAAGTGTTAAGGCAGTTTTTTATTAATAAATGTTATTATCTCAATTATAGAATAAAATGAGAGATTTTATGGATGTTTTCACCAAAATTTTATCCTTTTTATGTTTAACAAATTGTACCCCATGTTTTAAATGGGCGACCATTTAAAGAAATGCATGACAGAAAATAAAATTCTTCTTTGTTCTTAGATGTTTCTATGAGGGTCCTGTCCAGTAGATAACCAGCAGCAACATAAACATGTCCTGTCTTATTAAACATATATTTTAAGTGGTTAATGCATATTTAATTACAATGTAATGAGTAGAGTTTTAAACTTTAAAAATTATTTTATAATTAATTACTCAAGGTTTGTTTATCAATCAAAGAAACAATGAATTTGGAGAAATTGCAAGTTCTCAAGGTAGAAATGCTAAAATGATTTTTAGTGTAATAATGAAAGTTTTTTTTTTAAGAAAGCTATTGAAATCTTGAGAATGAGAAGGAAAACTAGCACCTTGATCCTCTCTTGAGATAGGCTAGAGAAGGAGCTCTTAACCTTGTGTGATAGTAATGGCAATTAAAGATTCCCCTGTATTGGCTTGGTTTTCAAATTGATTGTGTTAAAACCCAGAGTTTGTTAATCCCACCTGTGGGATGGGCTTGTTGATGTGAAAAGAAAGTCCTGAACTGGCAGGAGCTGGTGAAGTAGATTTGGAGAGACACTAGAGAGAGGCGGAAGATCTTTTTGGAAGCAGCACCTCGTGGAGAGAGAGAGACTAAGAGAATTGCTGGTGGCCTCTTTGAATTGCCCTGGACTTTTGAGACCTGCCCCCTGAGCTGTCAAGGACTGAGGAGACATGGCTGTTTTGCTGGTACTTTGTCTGTTTTGATGTTGTTTTGCCAGATTTGTCCACTGGTGAAAGACAGTCCTTTTGTTGAAGAAGTCCTGGAACCTGGCTGTTCGCTAAGAAGCCCTGAGACTGTCCTGCAGACAGAGAGTGAATACTGTCCACTGGTGAGGGACAGTGCTGTTGTTGCAGGGGTCTGGAGACTGTCCTGCAGACAGAATGAATACTGTCCACTGGTGAAGGACAGTGCTGTTGTTGCAGGGGTCTGGGAGCCTTTCTGTTGGTTCAGAAGCCCTGAAGAAGGATTTTCTTGTTGTATGTTTACAGAAATCCTGGGAGAGGGCTTTGCTAATGTGTTCAGGGGTTCTAGGACTGTTCTACAGACAGAGGATAAATCCATGAAGGGACTGGCAATGTATCTTGTGGCTTTGCTAAGCCTTGTCTCCCCAGGAACTAAGATTGCTGAGAACTTGCCTCGTGTCAAGATGAAGAAAAGAGCTCCATTTGGGTATTAAGTGCTGTGCTTAAACTTGATGTAACTCTGGGGTAGATTCAATTGTGATCCAGGGGTGGGGAACTTTTGACCTTATGTTTGGAAACTAATCTCCATTTGAGAAGAGGGGCTTTGTGGTGGACTTAATTAAGGTATAGCCTAGGGGTGGAGAAGTATTTAGAACAGAGACTTTGTAATTGATTGAATGATTGGAAGGTCCTGGGGTGGGGTAGTACTTGGAGATTATTTAATCACGCTTAGTAAATGCTGTATTTTGAATGATGTCATGTTTTGATCTTCTCTGTTCTTGGTTTGTCACTGAATAAAATAGAGAGCACCTATGCTGGTATTTTGAACCTGGGAAGTTGCCTTCTTTTGGCATTACATTACACCTTGTGTCCAAGGATCCCCAAGGAGTCTGTGGATAAATTTTTAGGAGTCCATGAATTGAGACAGGAACAAAATTACATCTTTATTTTCACTACCTCTGACCTTAATTTATTATTTCCTACAATTATGATTTATAGAAAATAAACATAATTATGAAAAAGGGACCATCAGGGCAGCTAAATGGCACAGTGAATAGCGCACCGGCCCTGGAGTCAGGAGGACCTGAGTTCAAATCCGGCCTCAGACACTTAACATAAAAACTAGCCTGTGACCTTGGGCAAGTCACTTAACCCCATTTGCCCTCCAAAAAAGCAAAAAAAAGGGACCATCTATAGACTTCACCAGACACTTTATGGTGCTCCCAAAGGGGCCCATGACACAAAAAATGAAGAACTTCTGACCTGCTCTAATTAGCTACTATTTGTTTCCAAGTTAAACATTTCTTGGTATTTCATAAACCCAAGATTGAAAAATCTTAATTTTTAGGGTCTATAAATTTACTTAGGTTATACTTAAAAACACTGTTATGCTCAGTTATATGTTTTATTTTGTTTAACTTACATTAATGGGGAACATGGCCTAGTTGGAGAATACTAAGCTTAGAGTCAGAGAGGCTGGGATTCAGTCCTGTTAATGTGATCCTGGGCAAATCACTTAACCCCTTGGTATGTCCTACACATTCTGTGATGGTCAAAGGCACTTACATATCAAGAGTTCCCCACACTGACAGTTTATACTTCTTATGTAACTAGAATTCATTAGTTGCCCTTTTTCTATTTAAAATTCCTAGTCCATACCTCATCAGGCTATGCATGCATTACTAGCATACTGACACTATGCCTTTCTCAGCTAATTCCCAATAACCTCCTCTACTACCCCCATCCAAGTGATAATCCAGCATGACTTGGTAACCTGAATTACTTATAAAGGGAGTAGACTATTTTGAGCTATTATACAATGAAGGTTTAAATATAGTTGATGCTTTTTGATTCTTCCATTGATATTTGACAAGATCCATTTTAAGTGGATCTAGATGATCATCTTTGGGAATGACCATGGCTGGGGGTGCACAGTAGTAGTTACCTATAATCCCTGTTACTGGGAAGGCTGAATCTGGTCGATCACTTGAGCTTGAGAGATCTGAGCTGTAGTAGGGCTAATGCTAATTGGGTAGGAGACCAGTCTGGCATCTATGTGGCAAGCCCCTGGCAGTAGGTACTGAGAGAGGATCCAACTGGCCCAGATTTGGACAGAGCAGATCAAAGCTTCCTGATGAAGCCCATGACTGGCAAATTCTAGCCTGGGAGACTCAGTCTAAGAAAAAAGGCGGGAGCGAGAAAGAAAGAGAAAAACAAAAACTTTAATGAAGATAGCTAGGCAGTTTGCAACCAAAAGACCTTTGTTTTCAACCAGTTGACTCTATAGCTGATCCTTTTGTCATTGGGAGTCCATCTTCCTGTATCAGTTTGTATTGAAAAGGGAGTCACACATTTCAGTGCCATGAGATAATGGACATTAATGGAGAATAATGACCCTGAATATTGGGTCAAGAGCAGAAGTGGGTCCTCTAGCCTAAGTTTGTAAATAGAGCCAGTGCAATATAAGCAGTATATATTGTCATGGATATACAGGATGTCCCAAAAATCTTAAGGCAGTTTTCACCTATTACAGTTTAAAATTGCACTAAGACTTTTGGATCATTCTATTTCTCCATTTTATGGTTTATATTTTACAATCATTTCCAAATATGTGTATTAGGGGAGGGCAGAAATATTCTCATAATGTTTAAAGTCTTGTTGCATTCATATTTTATTCTTTTCCTTTTTTTAAAGGACTAATTCCTTTTAAGAATTTAGAGTGTCATTTGTTCAAGTAGATTTTCAATTGACATAATTATCACTTTTTGTTTATATTTTAACAAGTTAACCAAATAGTTGTGCTAACTGATTTTTACTATGCCTAATACTGTCTAGGAAGCATTGGTAATGGAGAAATTTGCCTTTTCTCTTTTTTCCCTTGAATACTGGTGACTTTCTCTTTTGTCCCGAGGATGTACATATGACATCCTAAGGTTATATACATACGAAGACATGGAGTTCAGGCTCTCAAATATCTATTATCTGACCTTCAAGTTTAGGAGAAACTGTTTGGTCTAATTATTACCAGTATTCTTTCAAAATATAATCCCACATATCCCTTTATTTGGACACACAATGGATATCCTTCATGGGCTTTTGGTGATTTGTTTTGAATCTGCTCCTACCAATAAAAGCTTGTGAATAAACCAAAGGACAAAAAAGGAGAATTTGATTTATGCAGATACACACACAAGCATATATAATGCAAGGAGTTTCAGGTCATATTTGCCATATGTATGAAGATAAAGAACTGAGGTTCACTCTCTACATGTTTAGCATCTAGATTATGGTGATTCCAGATTCTTTTATGTCTAATTGCCAGGGTTCTCAGGATTTAATCCCAAATATTCCATTTTTTTGGCACTGGACATGGAGAACTTCCCTGAGGAAACTAAATTTTTTATTTAGTATGGTGGTTGGGATTTCTACAAACCCATAAAAATAGACCCCCCCCAAAAAACATCATTGCCAATTCAACATTGTTGATTAGACAGCACAGGTCCAGATCTCATATATACAGAGCAGAGAGGCCCACTAGAATGTGAAGTGTCTGACCTTAAAGGTTCATCCAAGAATATGTTATGTCCATTTCCCGGGTTACATTCAGAATATAATGTTTTGCAAATATCCCTTTAGTTTGAGTCCAGATAACAAGAAATTCACTCAAGGAGCTATGTTGATTTATTTTTGCAAACTGTAGACTGTATCATATATCCTGAACATATTACCAACAAAAACACGCACAAATACATAAGAATGAGGGTCTACACTGTTGGAATGAAAGGCACTAGACTTGATCCTATATGAAGTAAGATACAGAACTGAGGCTCTTTAGAATGTTAAGCATCTAATGAATATACCACAACTTGTTCAGCCATTCCCCAAGTGATGGGCACCCCACTTATGTTCCCATTATTTGCGACCACAAAAAGAGCTGCTAGAAACATTTTTGTACATTTGGGTCTTCCTCCCCCATCTATGATGTTTTTGGGATATAACCCTGGGAGTGGTATTGCTGTGTCAAAGGTTATGAAAGTATTTATAGCCCTTTGAGCATAATTCCGTAATGCTGTCCAGAAAGTCTGGATCAGATCACAACTCCACCCGCAATGCATTATTGTTCCAATTTGACGACAACCTCTCCAGCATTTGTCATTTTTCACAATTTGACACTTTCAGCTTAGAGCCCCCACCACTCATTCAGAGACAGACCCCCTGTGGAGAAGCAGCCGGCAGCAGCTCTTTTAGCACCTACAGTCTCAACTTAGGAGGACCCAGAAAAGCAAGTTCTTGCCCCCAAAGTCTTTGGTACTAACTGAACATAGAGTCAAGTATAGGATCTATAGCTATGTTCACATAATATATTAGACAGGTTAAAAAGACGGATAGTATGAGATGGAATGATAAATGGTAAAGAAGACATAAAACCAAACAAGAGAAGGAAAAAGATCAAATATTTTGCTTCCACCTGGATTTAAACTCAGTTCTTTCTTGTTCTTTCTCTGGATGCACATATTTCTCTCCATCATGAGACTTTCAGGATTGACATCACTGCATTGCTGAGAACAGTCCAGTCTATCAAAGTTGGTCATCACACATACATTGTGTCTGCAATTGTTCACAAATTTCTCCTGGTTCTACTCTTCTCACTCAGCATCAGATTCTATAAGCCTCTCCAGGTAAATATGAAGAAGTCTGCATCTCGTTTCTTATAACACAATAGTATTCCATAACATGCATATACCACAACTTGTTCAGCCATTCCCCAATTGATGGGCACCCCCTTTAAGTTCCAATTATTTATAACCACAAAAAGAGCTGCTAGAAACATTTTTGTACATTTGGGTCTTCCTCCCCCATCTATGATGTCTTTGGGATATAACCCTGGGAGGGGTATTGCTGGGTCAAAGGATATGAAAGTATTTAAAGCGCTTTGGGCATAATTCCAGATTTCAGTCCAGAAAGGCGGAATCAGTTCACAAGTCCACCAGCAATGCATTAGTGTTCCAATTTGCCCACATCCTCTCCAGCATTTGTTATTTTTGACAATTTGACTATGTCATTTCAAAGTTGAAATCCCCAAACATTAAGAACATTATGAGTGGATATGTGATAGTAAGGAGGGAGCCATCCTTTCTCATTAGCATCAACAGCAAATATTGAACAACTATCACTAGAACACATTGTAGATCAGCATGGTGGCCATGAGAGTGGCCTTGACTTGCTAGACCATGGTCTAAATAGTCTACCTCTTGGGGAGTCCTCAGTTATTGTCTAGGAAATCAACTCTTGTGTAGAAGAGACAAGAGAGGAAGCTTGGAAAGAATGACACTTCCAGCCTGGAGCCCACACCAAACCTTCAAGGACAGGCCCCTGTAGAGATGCAGCCTGGCAGCAGCTGCTTTAGGGCTTACAGTCTCAACGTAGGAGGACCCAGAAAAAAAGTTCTTGTCCCCAAAAGTCTTTGGAACTAACCCTCACCGTAAGTCCAATGGTTTAACATCATAAAGTGATAAGATTTTTTTTAATTTTTTATTAATTTCTTTGTTTCCTTTTAGTTTACAGGATTCAATTCCAAAATTCCTTGACTTTTACATATTATCCCCCTCCCCCCATTCCCCCCCCCATGGCGGCATATAGTCAAGTATACGATCTATAACTATGTTCACATAATATATTAGACAGGTTGAAAAGACGAATTGTATAAGATGGAATAATAAATGGTAAAGAAGACATAAAACCAAACAAAAGGAGGGAAAAGATCAGGTATTTTACTTCCACCTGGATTTTAACTCAGTTCTTTCTAGTTCTTTCTCTGTATGCACATATTTCTCTCCATCATAAGACTTTTGGGATTGACTTACATCACTGCATTGCTGAGAAGAGACTACTCTATCAAAGTTGGTCATCACACATACGTTGTGTCTGCAATTGTTTACAAATTTGTCCTGGTTCTACTCTTCTCACTCAGCATCAGATTCTATAAGCATCTCCAGGTAAATATAAAGAATTTCTGCTCCTAGTTTCTTATAACACAATAGTATTCCATAACATGAATATGCCACAACTTGTTCAGACATTCCCTAATTGATGGGCAGCCCCCTAAAGTTCCCATTATTTGCGACCACAAAAAGAACTGCTAGAAACATTTTTGTACATTGGGGTCTTCCTCCCCCATCTATGATGTTTTTGGGATATAAACCTAGGAGTGGTATTGCTGTGTCAAAGGCTATGAAAGTATTTATAGCCCTTTGGGCATAATTCCAGATTGCTCTCCAGAAAGTCTGGATCAGTTCACAACTCCACCCACAATGCATTATTGTTCCAATTTTCCCACATCCTCTCCAGCATTTGTCATTTTTCACAATTTGACGATGTTATATTAAAGTTGAAATCGCCAAACATTAACAACATTATGAGTGGAGAAGTGATTGTGGGGAGGGAGCCATCCTTTCTTATTACCAAAAACAGCAAATATTGACTAACTAACCCTAGCAGACACTGTAGATGGGCATGGTGGCCATGAGAGTGGCCTTGACTTGCTAGACCATGGTCTCCATGGTCTACCTGTTGGGCAGTCCTCAGTTATTGTCTGGGAAAGCAAGTCTTGTGTAGAAAGGGCCAGAGAGGAAGCTTGGGAAGAATGACACTTTCAGCTTGGAGGCCCCACCACTCATTCAGGGACAGAACCCCTGTGGAGATGCAGCCTGGCAGCAGCTCCTTTAGCGCCTACAGTCTCAACTTAGGAGGACCCGGGAAAGCAAGTTCTTGCCCCCAAAGTCTTTGGAACTAACCTTCACCCTAATTCAAATGGTTTAACATCAAAAAGTGATAAGATTTTTTTTTAATTTTTTAATTAATTTGTTTGTTTCCTTTTAGTTTACATGATTCAATTCCAAAATTCCTTGACTTTCACATATTATCCCCCTCCCTCCACTCACCCCCACCATGGCATCATATAGTCAAGTATAGGATCTATAACTATGTTCACATAATATATTAGACAGGTTAAAAAGACACATTGTATGAGATGGAATTATAAATGGTAAAGAAGACATAAAACCAAACAAGAGGAGGAAAAAGATCAGGTATTTTGCTTCCACCTGGATTTTAACTCAGTTCTTTCTACTTCTTTCTCTGGATGGACATATTTCTCTCCATCATGAGACTTTTGGGATTGACTTACATCACTGCATTGCTGAGAAGAGTCTACTCTATCAAAGATGGTCATCACACATACGTTGTGTCTGCAATTGTTTACAAATTTCTCCTGCTTCTACTCTTCTCACTCAGCATCAGAATCTATAAGCTTATCCAGGTAAATATGAAGAACTTCTGCTCCTAGTTTCTTATAACACAATAGTATTCCATAACATGAATATGCCACAACTTGTTCAGCCATTCCCCAAGTGATGGGCACCCCCCTTATGTTCCCATTATTTGTGACCACAAAAAGAGCTGCTAGAAACATTTTTGTACATTTGGGTCTTCCTCCCCCATCTATGATATTTTTGGGATATAACCCTAGGAGGGTTATTGCTGGGTCAAAGGATATGAAAGTATTTAAAGCCCTTTGGGCATAATTCCAGATTGAAGTCCAGAAAGGTGGAATCAGTTCACAAAGTCCACCAGCAATGCTTTATTGTCCCAATTTGCCCACATCCTCTCCAGCATTTGTCATTTTTGATAATATGCCTATGTCATTTCAAAGTTGAAATCGCAAAATATTAAGAACATTATTAGTGGATATGTTATAGTGGGGAGGCAGCCTTCCTTTCTTATTACCATCAACAGCAAATATTGACCAACTATCACTAGCAGACATTGTCGATCGGCATGGTGACCATGAGAGTGGCCTTGACTTGCTAGACCATGGTCTCCATAGTCTACCTCTTGGGGAGTCCTCAGTTATTGTCTGGGAAAGCAAGTCTTGTGTAGAAAGGGCCAGAGAGGAAGCTTGGGAAGAATGACACTTTCAGCTTGGAGCCCCCTCCACTCATTCACAGACCCCCTGTGGAGATGCAGCCTGGCAGCAGCTCTTTTAGGGTTTACAGTCTCACCTTAGGAGGGCCCAGAAAAACAAATTTTTACCCCCAAAGTCTTTGGTACTAACCCTCACCCTAATTCCAATGGTTTAACATCATGAAGTGATAAGATTTTTTTAAATTTTTTAATTAATTTGTTTGTTTCCTTTTAGTTTACAGGATTCAATTCCAAAATTCCTTGACTTTCACATATTATCCCCCTCCCACCACTCCCCCCCCATGGCGTCACATAGTCAAATATAGGATCTATAGCTATGTTCACATAATATATTAGACAGGTTAAAAAGATGGATTGTATGAGATGGAATGATAAATGGTAAAGAAGACATAAAACCAAACGAGAGGAGGAAAAAGATCAGGTATTTTGCTTCCACCTGGATTTTAACTCAGTTCTTTCTTGTTTTCAACCAGTTGACTCTATAGCTGAGCCTTTTGTCATTGGGAGTCCATCTTGCTGTATCAGTTTGTATTGAAAAGGGAGTCACACATTTCAGTGCCTTGAGATAATGGACATTAAAGGAGAATAAGGACCCTGAATATTGTGTCAAGAGCAGAAGTGGTTCCTCTAGCCCAAGTTGGTACATAGAGCCAGTGCAATATAAGCAGTATATATTGCTGGCTAAACACGGAATTATTAATTAAATAATTATGTTATTACTGACATTAAAAAAGGCAGTGTTATGAAACATGTAATAAGTGTGTTATACATGAAACATTCACACACATACAGAGGCACAAGGGCCAACATTGATAAACCAAACATCATTAGATTATAAAGTGCCAGACTTGAATCTCTATACAGAGCTGAGGTTCTTTAGAATGTCCAGCATCTGACCATAGAATTTGGTGTCCAGTTGTCATGGTTACTCCTCAGGATTCAGTCCTAAACAATCCATCTATTTTGAAGCAGGACTTCAAGAATCTCCCTCAAATACAATACCTTTGCCGTTTTATTTTGCAGTTTATATTCATGGTGCGGTAATATAACAACAATATTCTTCTGATACAGGTAAGTTAACCTGTGTGTGATCCTTTAAATTGACTCTATTAGATTCTTTCCCACATTGGATGAAATCTTATTGGCCCTAGTTGGCTTATAGCATTTTTCTGCAGTCAATATTACTGATATTTTAAAAAGACAGATAAAGTGATATTATACCACAAAAGACACACAGGACAAGGACTAAAATTGATAACTCAACAGTTTTGGGTTGAAAGGCAACTAGATGTGATCCTATCCTGTATGTAGTGAGATTACAAAACTAGATTGCTCATTTAGAACTTCTGGCACCTGACCCATGAAAGATTATATATATCCAGTTGCCATAGTTGACTCTCAGGACTTAATGTCAAATATATCTCTTCATTTTGAGGCCAGATCAAGAGTCTCCCTGAAGATCTTTGTTTGTTTGTTTATTCAGATTAGTGGTATGTAGATAGACACATTCTTTTTCTTTTTTTAAAATTTTTTGGTCTTTAGATAGACACATTCTTGACACTGGTGTTACATTAGCTGTATGTCATACAAATTATTTTAACTTTCCTTAGAGTCTCATTTTCTGATTTGTAAAATATGTGTGTTTGTACTGCACATGCATATGTATTATGTATATATGTTTTTATGATCTCTGAGATTCCACCAACTTTGAATGAAAATATTGGCTCAGATTCTACAATTTTAGGTTAAATAAACAAACTTCTTTACTTGAAATAAGCCAGGTAAAGAGTATATATATGTGTGTGTGTATACACCAAGAAATGTGACCCACATATAAAACATACACAAATAAATGCAGGCCCATCATGGATAACCTAAAATTTGGGGGTTGAAAGCTGCTAAATAGTTATATCCTATATGTGGCAAAAAGAGCCGAGAGGCTCTGTAGAATGTCCAGTATCATGACTGTTGAAAGGTAAAAGTTATTCTGTTATATCCAGTTGCCATGGTTACCCCTCAGGATTTAATCCCAGAAGTCCCTTTATTTTGAGGCTTGACTTCAAGAATCTTCCTCAAAGATCTTTGTTGATTTGTTTTTCAGGTTTTATTAGTGGTATGGTACACGATTTTCTGACACAGGCAAATTATCTTTGTGTGACCTTCAATCCTTTTACCTCTCTAGGCCTCCATTTCCTCATTTGTTAAAAAACAAATCTGTTAGATTCCTTTGCAGTCTGGTTTGATATAATCATATTATTGAGTCTGCTTTCTAATATTCTCAATGTCTCAATAAGGACTTTAGTTAAAGTATATATATATGTATATATATATATGAATCTAATAGTTATATTTCTATATACAGGACTTAAGTAAATTATATTTTACTGATAAATATAGAACATATATTAAACTACACAGACCCTGATACATACACATATGATTTCATCATATAATGTTATTTGATAAACCAATGCTTTGGGGTTGGAAGTTGCTAAATTTTATCCTACTATCTGAGATTCTCTAGAATGTCCTGTTGGAAAGGTAAAGATTCTGTTGTGTCCGCTGATTGCCATGGTTACCTCCCAAGTGTCCCTTTATTTCGAGACTGGGCTTTAAAGAATGTCCCTCAAGATGTTTCTTGATTTGTTTTTTAGATAGTATTAGTGGTATGTAACATGACATGCTTCTGACACAGGTAAATTACCTGTGTGGACCCTTCAAACAACTTTACCTTCCTGGGCTGCCATTTCTTCATTTGTAAAAATAAAAAAAACCCATAATCGTTTTTAATTGAGATATCTGTGAAACTCCTTCCTAATTTGGGGTGTAACTTCTAAGACTGCCACAATAAAATTTATAAAGCACATTAAGTAAGATTTCTTAAATAATTGCATTATTGATATTAAAATAAGACACAAGGAATCTGCAGTTTCTCAGTCCCTTTATTTCATCATATTCATACTGTGGGATGACAAAGATTATTAACAAGTATGCTCTCTCGACTTGCTGAAGAATGCTGATTTTCTTCTTTGAACTTGGTTTTCGGGGACTGCATTGCTGCCCTAATAATTTTGGAAGGGTAACTGGCTCCGCAAAGACTGACTGCCATCACATTGAACTCATACATTTTGCTTTTATTATGTCTGGTGGATCCATTTCACAACTTTCTGGAAAACTATGAAACTATGTTTTCCAGTTTCCTGAACACAATTGTGTTCAGGAGTGCCCACTGTTATCCATAGTGACACAGCTCAACTTTAATAGGTTTTTGTCCTTCTGGATTTAGAGGAAACATCTGTAGGCCAACAAAAGCCATGATGGCGATGATTTTCTCTCAGCTTTTGGGTCAGAAGGAGTAGTAAGTAGTTTTCTGGATAAAGTGTGCTTTTTACTTTTGACAAGCAGGAACTTGAGGCTACCAGGGTTTGAGAAGTCACTTTACAGGTCTATTATTAGAACATTTCACCCTGAAGAGTGTGAACTTAAAACTGTGTTCTAAGGAGGGAGGGCACTCCAATAACCTAAAGCACAGGGTTTCTGGGACATTACTCCCTTTTCTAGTGGAGGAAGTGTTGGTGCCCCTCACCTCTGCACTTATATCCCCACTGGGCTTCAAGGGCCTCTATATATACTTCCCAGGAGATAACACGCCAGTTTACCCAGCAATGACAACCATATGACAGTTGGCTAGACAATCATCATCCAGCACAGTCATTTTTACCAAGAATGATAACGTTAACTTTGACCAGAAATGTGATCTGACCTTTTTACCAAAAACGGTAATAATACTGATTTTAAAATGTTAACTTTGACCAGAAATGTGATTTGACTTTTTTTTACCAAAAATGGTAATAATCCTGATTTTAAAATGTTAACTTTGACCAGAAATGTGATTTGACTTTTTTTTTACCAAAAATGGTAATAATACTGATTCTAAAATAAGACATGTCCTCAGTGTCGATCAGACCTGTCAAAGTGGTCCCTTAGAAAAAGTTACATAAATTAATGACTTGAACATTAAAGTTTTTTAAGGTTCTTTCCAGCTTAAAATTGATGAATATATTTCCTATAAATAGTGACCTCAGAGAATAAAGATAGCAAAGACAGAGAAGCACAAAGAGATTTAAAAGGAGAGACTGGAATAAAATGATTAAGTGCTGTTGGACACCAGAAAAGCAAACATTTGCTATCAAAGTTGAAATCACAAAACATTAAGAACATTATTAGTGGAGAAGTGATTGTGGGGAGGGAGCCATTCTTTCTCATTGCCATCAACAGCAAATGTTGACCAATTAACAATAGCAGACATTGTATATAGGCATGGTGGCCATGAGAGTGGCCTTGCCTTGCTAGACCATGGTCTACATGGCCTTCTTCTAGCCCAGTCCTCAGTTATTGTCTGGGAAAGCAAGTCTTGTGTAGAAAGGGCCAGATAGGAACCTTGGGAAGAATGACACTTCCAGCCTGGAGCCCCCATCCCTCATTCAGGGACAGACCCCCTGAGGAGATGCAGCCTGGAAGCAGCTCCTGTAGGGCCTAGAGTCTCAACTTAGGAGAATCCAGAAAAGGCAGTTCTTGCCCCCAAAGTCTTTGGTACTAACCCTCACCCTAATTCCAATGGTTTCACATCATAAAGTGATAAGATTTTTTTTGTTTTTTAATTAATTTGTGTGTTTCTTTACACAATTCAATTCCAAAATTCCTTGACTTTCACAGTTTGTCCCCCTCCCTCCACTCCCCCCCATGGCGGCATATAGTCAAGTATAGGATCTATAACTATGTTCACATAATATATTAGACAGGTTAAAAAGACACATTGTATGAGATGGAATTATAAATGGTAAAGAAGACATAAAACCAAACAAGAGGAGGAAAAAGATCAGGTATTTTGCTTCCACCTGGATTTTAACTCAGTTCTTTCTACTTCTTTCTCTGGATGCACATATTTCTCTCCATCATGAGACTTTTGGGATTGACTTACATCACTGCATTGCTGAGAAGAGTCTACTCTATCAAAGTTGGTCATCACACATACGTTGTGTCTGCAATTGTTCACAAATTTCTTCTGGTTCTACTCTTCTCACTCAGCATCAGATTCTATAAGCATCTCCAGGTAAATATGAAGAACTTTTGCTCCTAGTTTCTTATAACACAATAGTATTCCATAACATGAATATGCCACAACTTGTTCAGCCATTCCCCAATTGATGGGCACCCCCCTTAAGTTCCCATTATTTGCGACCACAAAAAGAGCTGCTAGAAACTTTTTTGTACATTTGGGCCTTCCTCCCCCATCTGTGATGTTTTTAGGATATAACCCTAGGAGTGGTATTGTTGGGTTAAAAGATATGACAGTATTTATACCCCTTTGGGTATAATTCCAGATTGTAGTCCAGAAAGGCTGGATCAGTTCACAACTCCACTAGCAATGCATTAATTTCTACTTTGCCCACATCCTCTCCAGCATTTATCATTTTCCTGTTTTTTCATCTTAGCCAATTTGCCTGGTGAGATGTGGCAGCTCCGAGTTGTTTTGTGTTGCCTTTCTCTAATCAATAGTGATTTAGAGCATTTCTTCATGTGCTTATAGTTGTCTTTAATTTCTTTCTCTGAAAATTGCTTGTTTATGTCCTTTGACAATTTATCAATTGGGGAAAGACTTGTATTTTTATAAATTTGACTCAGTTCTCTGTATATTTTAGAAATGACTCCTTTGTCGGAGACATAGTTTGTAAAGATACTTTCCCAATTTTCCACCTTCCTCTTAATCTTGGTTACATTGGCTTTGTTTGTACAGCAGCTTTTCAATTTCATGTAGTCATAATTATCCATTTTACATTTTATAATGTTCTCTAGTTCTTGTTTAGTCATAAAGTTCTTCCCTCTCCACAAGTCTGACAGGTAAACTATTCCTTGTTTTACGAGACTGCTTACAGTATCAACCTTTTGTAGGGGTAAGCACCCCAAGCATCCCCAGGGTCTGCTTACAACAAAGGTTTTTGGATCTCCTTTTTTAAAGAAAGGCAACTCAAAATGGGTTAACAAGCTTACTTTAATCAGTCAAATATGTATCATTTACCTAGTTCAGGGAAAAAAGGTCAGCACCCCGAACTTCAAAGTATACAGACAGAATTATCAAGACAGAGACACAGATCAAGTAGACAGATTTCCAAACTGCCCAACCATTACATCCGTACCAAATCAACATCTGTGTTTCAACATCTGGGTTTTTCAAAGCCGAGGGGGGTCTCTCAACAATGGCTTTCCAGAATCCAGATCAAATCACAGAACACTTCTCAAAGTGAGCCCCAAAACAAAGCTACACATCAGGGCTTATATAGCCTTCTCTGGGCTCAGAGAATGTAACAACCTTCTGAACACACTGGCCAATCAAAAAGTATCTACTGAAAAAAAAGCCTCCCACCCCAGGCTCCAGGTATACTTTAGCCCAGGGGCAGGGAAGATCTTTAAAATTTACATTCCCATTACACGTTTATACCTAGATCATGCACCCATTTAGACTTGATTTTGGTATATGGTGTTAGATAATGGTCTATGCCCAGTTTCTGCCATACTATATTCCAGTTTTCCCAGCAGTTTTTGTCAAATAGTGAGTTCTTATCCCAAAAACTAGGGTCTTGGGGTTTATCAAACAATAGATTACTATAGTCATTGACTTCTGAATCTTGTATGCCTAATCTATTTCATTGATCCATTCCTCTATTCCTCAGCTAGTACCAAATAGTTTTGATGACTGCTGCTTTATAATACAGATCGAAATCTGGTATAGCTAGTCCACCCTCCCTAGCATTTCTTTTCATTAATTCCCTTGATATTCTGGACCGTTTATTCTTCCAAATGAATTTTGTTACTATTTTTTTATCTCTATAATGTAGTTTTTTAGTAAATTAATTGGTATGGCACTAAATATGTAATTTAATTTAGGTGCAATTGTCATTTTTATGATATTAGCCCGACCCAGCCACGTGCAATTGATATTTTTCCAATTAGTTAGATCTGACTTTATTTGTGTGAAAAGTGTTTTGTAGTTGTGGTCATATAGGTCCCAGGTTTGTTTTGGCAGGTAGATCCCCAAATATTTTATAATGTCTACAGTAACTTTAAATGGGATTTCTCTTTCTATCCCTTGCTGTTGAATTTCACTGGAAAAGTATAGGAATGCGGAGGATTTGTGTGGGTTTATTTTATATCCTGCAACTTTGCCAAATTTATTTATTGTCTCAAGTAGTTTTTTACTTGATTCTCTAGGATTCTCTAAGTATATCATCACATCATATGCAAAGAGTCATAGCTTGGTCTCTTCTCTGCCTAATTTGATTCCTTTGATTTCTTTTTCTTCTCTAATTGCTACTGCTAACATTTCTAGGAATAGATTGAATAAGACGGGTGATAGAGGACACCCTTGTTTCACAGCCCTGATCTTATGTGAAATGCTTCTGGCTTCTCCCCATTGCATATAATACTTGCTGATGGCTTTAAATAGAAGCTACCTATTATTTTAAGGAAGGCTCCATTGATTCATATACTTTCTAATGTTTTTAATAGGAACGGATGTTTTATTTTGTCAAAAGCCTTTTCTGCATCTATTGAGATGATCATGTGGTTTTTGCTAGTTTTATTGTTGATATGATCAATTATACTGATGGTTTTCCTAATATTAAGCCATCCTAGCATTCCTGGAATAAATCCTACCTGATCAAAATGTATTATTCTTGAGATAAGTTGCTGTAGTCTTTTTGCTAGTATTTTATTTAGAATTTTTGCATCTATATTCATGAGGGAGACTGGTCTATAATTTTCTTTCTCTGTTTTATCTCTTCCTGATTTAGGTATCAGTACCATATTTGTGTCATAAAAAGAATTTGATAGGACTCCTTCTTCACTAATTTTCCCAAATAGTTTGTAGAGTATTGGAATCAATTGTTCTTTAAATGTTTGATAGAATTCACTAGTAAATCCATCTGGCCCTGGAGATAGCTTGTTCAATTTCTTTTTCTGAGATGGGGTTATTTAAGTAATTTACTTCCTCTTCAGTTAATCTGGGCAACTTGTGTTTTTGTAAATATTCATCCATTTCCCTAAGATTGTCAAATTTACGTGCATATAATTGGGAAAAATAATTTTTAATTATTGTTTTGATGTCCTCTTCATTGGAGGTAGATTCACCCTTTTCATTTTTGATACTCATAATTTGGTTTTCTTCTTTCCTTTTTTTTATCATATTGACTAAGGGTCTATCAATTTTCTTGGTTTTTTCATAAAACCAGCTCTTAGTTTTTTTTTATTAATTCAATAGTTTTTTTAATTTCAATTTTATTAATCTCTCCTTTGGTTTTCAAAATTTCTAATTTAGTATTTAATTGGGGATTTTGAATTTGTTCTTTTTCTATGTTTTTCAATTGCATGCTTAATTCGTTGACCTCCCTTTTCTCTACTTTAATCATGTAAGCACTCACGGATATAAAACTTCCCCTAAGAACTGCCTTTAATGCATCCCACAAATTTTGGTATGTCGTCTCATTATTATCATTCTCTTGAATGAAATTACTGATTGTTTCTATAATTTCTTGTTTGACCCACTCATTCTTTAGGATTAATTGTTTAATTTCCAATTAGTTTTTAGTCTGTCTTTCCATAGCCCTTTATTGCATAAAATTTTTATTGCATCATGATCTGAGAAGAATGCATTTAATATTTCTGCCTTACTTCATAGAATTGTGAGGTTTTATGCCCTAGAACATGGTCAATTTTTGAGTATGTGCCATGAACCGCTGAGAAGAAAGTATATTCCTTTTTATCCCCATTCAGTTTCCTCCAGAGAGCTATCATACCTATCCTCTCTCAAATCCTGTTCACCTCCTTAACTTCTTTCTTGTTTATTTTGAGGTTAGATTTAACAAGTTCAGAGAGGGGGAGATTAAGGTCTCCCACTAGTAAAGTTTTGCTATCTATTTCTTCTTCTAATTCCTTTACCTTCTCCTCTAGGAATTTGGATGCTATACCACTTGGTGCATATATTTTAAGTAGTGATATTGCTTCATTCTCGATGGTGCCTTTTAACAGGATATAGTTTCCTTCCTTATCTCTTTTAGTTAGGTCAATTTTGGCTTTTGCTTTATCTGAGATAAGGATTGCTATTCCTGCTTTTGATAAGATTTTTTTGAAAGAGATATCACCATCATCTCTGCCTCTTCACCCTATGCACAATGGGTAGACTTTCAACTTGTAGCTAAAATATTTGTCTTGTATGTGTTGTCTTTCCCATTAGAGCATGATCTTTTGGGGGAACATTCTTACTTGACTATTTACGTCCCCAGTGCTTGGTTATAAGCCAACTTAATAAATGCTTCATTCATTCCTTAAGTTACTATTTAAAGTGAAAGGATCTCAAAGAACCGTGAAAACCACTGGATTTGATAACTATATATTCAAAGAGTCAAGAAATAGCATGGTAGATCTGAAGTCTGAGTCAGGAAGTCCCTGGTTAAAACCCGTCTCAAAGCACATCTGACCCTACTTTATAACTGTCAAGGCCTTCTACAAACTCCCCAAACACACTGATCTACTTTAGTGAAGGGATTTTCCATATGAAGAGCTCTCTATACTAGGGAAATTGCAGGTCCCTTTCTAAACAACCATGGAGAAAAGTAAATGGAAATTAGAGATTTCATTTTTTATTTCAACATCCAAGCATACAAATCAACCAGGCATAAAGACCTCTGAGTACAGATCACGTGTAACACATTAACAACTTACAAAACACCATGAAGAGTATAAAATGGTAGTAAACCATAAACCCTTTTTCTTCAAAGTTTTGTCCTTTTAGATTATAGGAAAAATCTGGAAACAACCCAAGGTTGAAAGACTAAGACATATGTACAAACTGAGGGGGGGGGAGCTAATATGCCTCTAAATGGAGGCATTTACAAATAGTCCTAAATATTCATTATGAAGACAAAGGAGAGATGTGAGGTGTTTTATTTTTTGGCAAAATTTAATCATTTTGTTTTGAATAGCAAAATCTACTCCATGTTTTCAATGGGAAATTTGTAGGTTTGAGGATTGTAAAGGCTCTTCAAAGATCATTGTGGTGTGATGATGGTGATGGTGATGATGGTGATGATGGTGATGGTGGTGATGGTGATGATGGTGGTGATGGTGATGATGGTGATGATGGTGGTGATGAGGATAAGAAGAGGTAGAAGAAATTTATATCATGCTTATTGTGGACTTGCTGGGCCTTGCATTTTTACAAATATATCATCTCATTGCATAACCCTGGGAGGTAGGTGCTGTTTTTACATTTTACATATTTTTTATGTATGAGGAAACTGAGACAAACAGAGGTTAAGTGCCTTGCCCAGGGTCACACAGCTGAGCAAGCTATCTGAAGCTTTACTTTGAACTCAAGTCTTCCTGACTGTGGGGGGGGGGAGCAGTGCTCAATCCAGTGCAATGTCACCTAGCTGCTTCCATAATACTAATTCCCCCTTCCTGTGTATCATAGTGGCCTGATCATTGTTTGTTGTGGGCATGCCATTGGGGATGTTGCCACATAGCAGAATGAGGGAGGGAGCATGTGTTAGTGAATAGCTCAGGTTTGTAGTCATGACTATCTGGCCTCTGATGTTTATTACTAGGCTGTGTCATGACTCTTGGGCAATGAATAACGTATTTTGGGCTCAGGAATGCTTTGCATTCACCTACAACATTACTGCTTAGCTGCAATTTGTGTTGGTGGAGAGGCCTTGGATCCTTCCTGTGTCCATCTAACATTAAAGTCATGCTTGCCAGTACGTGATGATCAGCACACTGAGTGCTGACTGTGGGTTATCTAGGTCACTTGGGCCTAATAAGCTCTGACCATTGGAAATGTTTTGAGAAAAGGTTTAGCAACAAATGTCGGAGAATAAGCCCAGCTACGTTGCATTTAAACTTTAAAATGGAAATTTTTTATATGGATCCCTATAGTATTGCTTGCTTTCTCAATGAATGGCAAGGAGAGAATTTGGAACTCAAAAGTTTTCTTTAAAAAGTTAACTTTAAAAAAAAATAACTCTATGGTTCAAAATAGTCAATATGCCTTTACCCTGTACTAGACCAGAGGAGCCACCTGACCCTGGAAATTCACTTCAGTCCCTTGACTTCTCTCACATTAGCAGTAACTGCTGCACCTGTAGCCCCTTCCTCTGATTGGCCAGTTCCTTCCAGAACCTCAGTTTTAAGGAAAACACCCAGGCCCAGACATGTCTTCTTCTGTCTCTACTCCTGGCTGTCCCACAATTTCTCTACCCTGCTTGCCTTTTTCAGTTTCTATAATTGTATGTTTTGTCTTCCATCATTAGAGTGCAAGCTCCTTTAGGGCAGGGGCTATCTTTTGGTTTGTATTTGTATTTGCAGCAGCAACACCTTAGGCATAGTTTTTTTGTTGTTCAGGATTTTCAGTCATGTCTGACTTTTCATGACCCTATTTTGGGGTTTTCTTGGCGAAGAGACTGGAGTGGTTTGCCATTTCTCCCTCCAAACTCATTGAGGAAACTGAGGCAAACAGGGTTAAGTGATTTGCCTAGAGTCACACAGCTAATAAGTTTCTGAGGCCAGATTTGAATCTAGGCCCAGCCCTCTATCCACTGTATCACCTGCTTGCCTTAGTAACCTTGGCACATAATGAATGCTTGTTGTCTTGAGCCCTTTACAAAAAGAATTGGGTATGTATTCTGAGCTCTGAAGCATTCACTCAGATGGGGATGGAGAAAACATTTGGCAGCAGCAGGGACACAAATTTTATTTAAATATTTCGTGTTCTGTCAATGTCTCAAGGATCCACAATTTCACCCGCTTCCTCTATCAACAGAGATCCCAAGCACTTCATATAGTTCCTATATTTCTGTGATCAAAGAAACTGATTATCAGCTAATACATATTCTTTGAGGGATCCATGGCTAGGCTGCCATTCCAATAACAGACACATCTGTCATCATTCTGGGATCTTCTTGGGCCTACATGCTTTCTAGTGTCACCTGAATCACTGGCATAGTTTTGAGAACCCCTGTGAGGTCCACTGACTTGAGTAAATCTTTAATGGGGACAATAATTTGTATGTTCATCTTCTACAACATGACAGCTGCAAGCATCCTAATACATCTAGGAAGAATATGTATCCATCTCTGTGACACTGGGCAAGTTAACCTTTGTGTTTTAGGGGTACTAGGTTATCTAATAAAACTCAAAAATGGGGGGTTGGAACCTGGGTTGATGAAGGGAGCTTGCATGTTGGGAGCACCCTACATTAGCATATAACAGATCCTTCCATTATCATAAATGCATTTTCTCCATTAAAGCCCGACTTCCTTTATTCCTTCCCTGTATCCAATAGTGATTTGTTGAGGCGAAAGAATCTGGTGGCCAACCTTCTGTCTTCAGTTGGGCTGATCTGTAACAAACATCTGACACATATTTCCTGGCACCACTAAGTGCTGGCACCCTCCTCCATTTTAGAACCTTAGACAACAGGGCATTCTTTATTTCCTTGAAATTCTTTACTTTCTGCCAACTGAATTTTGCTATATTTTGTCTATGTAACCCTTCGTTGTACTTAATGTATAAACTAATTCTGTGGCATGACCTGCTCATCAATTTTTCTGAAGTGTTGTGATTTCTAGTAACTCTTGATTGGGTTTTAAACCATTTTGTTGTTTAAAATGACATTTCTCTTATTCCTCCTTATTTGGTGATGTGAGGTCAGGTTTTTATTAATTATCATTGACTCTGAGAGCATTTTCTCTGCAGAGATCATTTTGTCCCTTTCTTTGTATATGTTGTGCCTCAATTTCTAGTCCCATTTAAGTGGAGACTAATGGGCATCTAGAGTGGTTTTATTCTGAATTTTGCTGTGAATGCCTCTAGTGCTACTTTTATATATGATACTAGTTAATCAAGTGATTTAGAGGTTTCAGTTCTATTGACAAATGAAGATTAAAGACACAAGAAAATGTGAGTTGTTCATAAGCAATCACTTTATTTAGTGACCAAAAAACCCGAAAACCAAAAAAAGAGAAAAGACTGAAATGTGCATCTAGGATGAGCGTCACAGATGTGTTAACTGGCTGAAAACAGTCTGCAGGATGCTATTCCTCATTGCCTTCATGCTGTCTTGCATTCTGTAATCCAGAGCAGTCCTGAAGCCCCAGGAAAATGACAGTGTCTGACAGGAACCTGGCGCAGAGGGACATCTTACAAGTTTCTTGGTTAGAGAGACTTGTTGCTGATGCTGTTCTGAAATGAATAGATTAAAAAATACCCTCTGACCCCTTGAAATGAAAAGAGTCTCCAAAGCTGAAGGTTAGTATACCTCCTTAGAACACCATTTACCAGGGCCAATTCATGAAGTCTAAGAAACTGTATTAGGTTGGGTCTTGTTTGGTACTTGTCTCATGTTCTTTTGAATGTGCAGGATATGCCCACATGACCTTGAGGTCACAAGATTTGGGGGTCAGAATAAAGCTAAGGGTCTTTACCTTACTGCAGAACACCATGCTTCTATAAGAAGAAGAAAGCCAAGTCTTCCATTTGAGAATCTTTGTACAGGGTCTGAGATTTTCATTCAGAAAGTCTAGAATGAACAGTAAATGACCTTGAGCTCTAACTTTCAATTAGCTCAGAACCTGTGGGACATCACTCCCTTTCCTAGTGGAGGGGAGTTGATGCCCTCACTCCTGGGCTTCTTGCTGCCCAGTTTTAGGATTTTCACTAGGCTCTGGTCCTCTATATATACCCATAAGTAAGAGTGACACACCCATCCACCCAACAATGCTTGATTCTCACAACAAATGGTAATAGCAGAGGAATTTTTACCCAAAATGGTAGTATTGTCCTTTTTTAACCAAAAGTGGTAAATTGCCTTTTTTTTAACCAAAAGTGGTAATACTGACTTTAAAATCTTTCATCCCTTTAATTGTCTTCATGCATAGCACTCTGCAATGTTGTATGCCCTTGCCAATCACTCTAAATCAATTGATACTTAGTAAGTGGTTGGAAATATACATATTTAAAAGTGAGGTAGCTGCCCTGCCTCAAACTTAAGTTGGGGTAATAAGCTTATTTTCTATTTGGAAGGTAATTACACAAATGATAGGCTTAGAACTAGATTATTTTAAGGTGCCTTCTCATTCAGAATCTATTAATATTGGGCCAGTAGGAATCACAAATAAGCAGGAAAGCCACATACAGATTTAAAAGGAGAGGACATTTACTGTGCTGATTCTATGCAAATTTATTAGCTCCAGAATAGTGGCAGTTACAGTTATGACATCTAACAAAGTTGAATTCAAGTAATAAGACATTAAGGGACAGAAACAAGGGGGTTATATCACGTTAAAATTTACTATTGTTAATGAAAGGATATCGATAGTAAGTCTATTACAAAAAAAAGACCTAGACAGGCCAACAATGACAATGTGGGGATTCAACATTACACTGATATATGGGACAAACTAAAACAGGAAGATTGACTTGAAAGGGCTTACACACGACTATAATGTGGGAAACACTATATTTGACACCTATTTGCAGATTAGGGAATTTCTTTTTTTATTTAAACAAGTGCAGAGCTGTCAGAAGCACTGACCACAAACTAAGGTATAAAGAACTTAGGTAAACCAATCATTTATATAGACAACAGAGTAGTTAATACTAAAATGAGCAAAAATCAGCAGCAAAAGAGTCACCTGCCTTTGAAATCTTAGCTGGGGCCAATTTTTCTTTTACTTCAAATACACTAGGTTCTAGAGTTCCATCATTTCAGCTGTTAGGATTCTTTTCTGTTGCTTAGTCTCTCCCAGAGCTGAGTTATAACTTTTATACCTAAAATTAACTCCTTTCTGGAACAGCTGGAACCCCTGTTCCACTTTCTGGCTTTCCTCTGTCTTAAAATGACATTTGTGGTAAGAAGGTGGGACCAGAGATAACTGAGATGTGCAACTGGGGTGGGTGGTAGCACCACACATAGAAATAATGAGGAGTTGGGGGACGAAGATACAGCAGCAAGAGTCCGAAGGACCTTCCATGTCAACAGATGAGGAGACTCAAACCCGAAGAGAAGTGACCTGTCCAAGATCACTGAGGTGCTAAGTAGCAGAGTAACATGTGTTCCCGACAACCTGTCATTTGGGGGGCAGTCTTCCTAGTTGGGAAAATAATGAGGAATCAGGGGATATCTGAAGTTAAATCCCACTCCTGATAGTTATTGGGTTTGTGAATGTGGGCTGAGCATTTCATCTCACAGACCTTAAGTTCCTTTATCTGAAGGTAGCCATCAAAGTGGGTTTTAGAAATCACAGGAGTTCTAGACCTGGAGACAGGGACACCTGAATTCAAATCTTGCCTCAAACACTTCCTAGCTATGTGATCATGGGCAAGTGTAATGGAAATGCAAATTTTAAAGATCTTCCCTGCCCCTAGGCCAATGTGCTCCTGAAGCCTGGGGTGGGAGGCTCGTTTTTCAGTAGATACTTCTTGATTGGCCAGTGAGTCAATAAGGTTGTTACATTCTCTGAGCCAGGAGAAGGCTATATAAGCCCTGATGTGTAGCTTTGTTTTGGGACTCACTTTGAGAAGTGTTCTGTGATTTGATCTGAATTCTGGGAAGCCGTTGTTGAGAGTCCCCCGGCTTTGAAAAACCCAGAATGTGGAAACCCAGATGTTGACTGGGTATGGATGTAATGGTTGGACAGTTTGGAAATCTGTCTACTTGATGTTTCTGTCTTGATAATTATGCCTGTATACTTTGAGGTTCAGGGTGCTGACCTTTTCTCCTGAACAAGGTAAACGATATATGTCTGACTGATTAAAGTAAGCTTGTTAACCCATTTTAAGTTGCTTTCCTTTAACAAAGCAGATCCAAGAACCTGTGGTAGCTGCAAACCCTGAGGACGCTTGGGGTGCTTGCTGCTACAGCAAGTCACTTAAACTCTCTGAATCTCAGTTTCCCCATTTGTAAAATGGTGAAACAGCACCTATCCCACAGAGTTGTGAGAATCAAATGAGAGAAAATATGTGAAGTTTTACAAACCTTAGATTACTATGTGAATGCTAGCTATTTTTATTAATCCTCACTTTAACACTGTGATTAAAACATCCTCACAACAACAATTATAACAGTAATTCAAATTGTTATATTGCTTTGGGTTTGGTAAAGCATTGTATATATTCAACTAATTTGAGTCTGACAATAAATCTCAGAGATAGGTGCTATTGTTATCCTCATATTACAGATGGGGAAAAGTATGGTTCAATGACTTGCCTAGGATCACCCAGCTATGAATGACTTGCCCAGGATCACCCAGCTAAGTGGTATCCGGGGCAGGATTTGAACTCATGTCCACAACTCCATGTGCCACCTACAATCTTAATACCTATCCTACTGACATCACAGGATTGTTGAAGGGTACACATAAAGCACATAGAAAGTTTTCAATCACTATAAAAATATCTATTATCATCATCATTATTATTATGCTAATGTGATTAGCCTCCCTTGGAGGCCCTCACTTCCAGGCTTCCAAGATGTTGACTCTTCTTAGGAAGTCTTTCACATGGCGGGGAGGTGTCTGGGCCTTATTTATTGAAGGGCATGAACTAGTGATGCCTGTAGGAGATCCAAGTTTGGGCAGATGATTCTCCTCCCCCTTAGCCACCATAGGGGGTGATGCCCCCTAGAGCCTGAGCCCTAGAGGCCAGAGGCTGCCTCAGTCCTTCACATTCATTGGCCTATCTTCCCAGTAGATACAAATCACTGTGAAGCTGCCTCTCACAGCCATGGTGCCCCTGGTTTTAATCTACAACTTTCTGGCTGTTATCACTTTCTACATCCTATTTCAGTACATCTTAGAGGTAGGCATAGCCTTGTTCATACTTCTAGTCTGGAAGTTCTTCTTGAAGCCCACCAGGTCACGCATTAGAGCCTACATACCACACAAGCCTCATCTTTGCGTTTCTTCATTTGCGTCCTGTTCTACTGGACCCACAGGCATGCCCATCGGCTTCTGAGGTCCCTGAGATACCCCCCAGGCCAGGCTCTCTAGATAGGAGCCAATGGGCTTGCTATGCCTTGGTCATCTTTAGCCAGGAGATTGCTTCAGGGTCATCTTGCAGGATTCCATGTGGTGGCTGCTCTCCCTGGTTGTGAGATACCTGTGCTTGCTGTGGCAAACAATTTTCCAGAACTGGGACTAGGCCAGGCTCCAGGTGAGTCTTGAATTCACCAGGGCCAATGTTGACATTTCCATTTCCATCCTCACTAGCAGTAGTGTCCCCCTGGCGCACAACATTCTGGTGATGGCGCCATCCACCCTGGGCAGGGATGCCCAGCATCAGAATCCAGGCCATGCTCATGAACGTCATTGAGCCAGTGTCACCACTGTGGGCATGCAGGAAAGCCCCTTGAATTGAGTTTGAAGGCAGCCAGTTTGTCATGCTTATGCTAGTCCCAGTTCAGTAAATGAAGAAGGGCCTGTGTTACCACCATGGCAGTCTTCTATGTGTCTGGTGTATCCCTATATGTCCAGATCATACAGTAAAGTATCATCATGTGACATAGTTCCAAGATTTTCTGTGGCTTGATTTGGGGTGGGGAGGCACAGGCTTAGTACCCAGAATTTTCTTTAGATTATTTGTTGAGAAACTCTTTGAGTTCTTATCACTAGTCTTAGCTATTTAGACATGTTTCCTAATGAAATTCAAGTGTTCTCAGTTCCAAAGAAAGGCTTAATTTTAATGATCAGTGTGACAAAGATCCAGTCTCCTAGGCATGAAGATTTGTAACTGCATTGTCTTGAGGATGAGTTTGACCTTGACTTCCCAAACCTTTTGCACAAGTTGTATGTGTGCATATTCATCAATGACCTGGGATTCACTCTGTGTTAAGAAGTTCGTGTGTGGGACTTAACTCGCTAAGTTCTAGGAAGTTGCCTGAGACATAGAGAATCAAGGATGACAGACACAGCATGGAAGTGACAGAGTTAAGACATGAACCCAGGTCTTCCTAACTTTAAGTCCACTATGGCCACATGGTCTCCTGCTGTGCATCTTCAGTGAAAAAGGACACTGTTTGCTCTAGGCTGCCCCCTTGTTGCCTTTGCCTCAGGGACCACTGCTTCCCAAGCCCCTCGAGCATTGCCACAGCTATATAGCAAACAACACCTAATAGAGGCTTGTATTGGGAAAAGTCTGTAGAAGCCTGTGCCCTATACAACCAACAGCACCCCTTAATGGAGATGAGGCTGATACAACAAAAGTATCTCTATCATAAAAAGACTGCTATGATGCACATAGGATCACAGATATGACTAGAAGGGACCTTTAAAGTTATTGAGTCCATACCTCATTTTACAGATGAGGAAACTGACTCTCAGAAAGGTCAAGGGACTTGCCCAAGGTCACAGAACAAGTATTTGAGGCAGGATTTGAACCCCAGTCTACCTGACTCCAAGTCTAGTGTTCTATCTACTGTGTAACATTGCCTCTCAACCATAACTTTAGTCTATGATAAATCCATGTCTATAGGTAAGTGCCTATATTAGAGAAAATGGAGATGTTTTGAAGAACTCAAAGTCAGCCCTTCACTATGGGCTTTTAGGCTGCACACTTCACAACTTTTATTTTGTAAACATGAATATTTTATGTTATTAAGAAAAGAAAGAAGCAAAACATTCTCCCCACCTTCAAAAAAAAGTATAGAAAAGGGATTTTTTTACCCCTTCAGTATTAAAGATAAATCTACTGATATAAAATAGACGATTCTTCAGTGTGTTCTCAGTCTTCCAAATCAGAAGGACCAAAGGCAGCCTCTGAAAAGGAACCACTAGACCTTAAAACCCCAGTTTTAAAGGCATTTCAGCTCTACAGAGAGCTTTGTTCTTCCTCAATTTTATGACTCTCTTATCCTGCCTACTTCAAGGAGCCCAGTGATGTGTAAGATAAGGATGAACCTGGCTCTTCTCTTGTTCACCTTGAGTTGCTAAGCTACCATAAGTTACCTGGGCAAGCTGACCACCTCCATATGCCATGAGCAGCCTGCTGTGTTCTAGGTATGGGGGGGGGAGTGGAAGGGGATCGTATCAAAGTAGTTTGAAGGCAACTGGCAGAATCATGTGACCAAACTGAAAAAAGAGATCTAAACAAGGAGGTTAATTTCAGTTCTACCTTGTTGAATTCAATACCCACTCACAAAAAGTCTTATGCAACAAGCTCACAGCTTCATAGCAAATCCTATTTTTTTGGTTGTTGCTTGAGTATTAAAATGTTTCAGTTTGTTGATAATTAAGTGCATAATAAAAAAAGAGAAAATATAATTTAAAAATGAAAAAAAAAACAAGAATCACGCTACCCACAGGTCCTAATTATATAACCCAGGAAGATAAGTCTCAAGCTTGAGAAGCATCACAGAGCAGAGGGAGACACACTGGATTTGGGGTCAGAGGACCTTGGTTCAAATCTTAGTCATTCTACAGCTTCACGCTGCTTTCTCATGTGCACAGTGTAGGGCTTGAATTTGAATAGGGGTTCTTAATCTTTTCTGTGTCTTTGTTTCCTTTAACTGTCTGATGAAAAATGCACATCTTCTCAGAATCATGCTTTTAAACGTATAAAATAAAATATGTAGGATTAATTACGAAGGAAACTAATTATATTGAAATAAAGACATCAACATATTTTTAAAAAGAATTTAGTTTAAAATTACTTTTTATTTTTATTTAAAAACAATAATTCTGTGTTCATTTATCATTTGTGATTCATAATTCTAAATTAGATGAACATATTTTTATTTTAAAATATTTATTTTTTTTTTTACTTTAAAACATTTTGAAAATGTTAATTAAGGAAAGTTGCCACTAATTAAGAACTAGAACAGATGATCTTTTAGAGTCCTTCCTGGCTCTAAATCTCTGCTCTGCTGAGCCTAAGAAAAGGCTAGAAGGGCAGGACATGGCAGTATCTGAACCCAAAGTAGAACGAAACCCAAGAAATGCCAAGGCCTAGAAACTATTGACAGGACAATTGTGGTGTGCATGGTCAGGCTTGATGAGTCAACAGGCCTGAGATTCAGGCTAGGGAGCTTTATGCTGGCCCAGTCCACAGTGGGTCATGCTGGACAGACTTGTTTCATTTTGATGCGCTCAGGTGTTTTGTGGTAAAGTAGCTCGAATATACCTGGCAGTATCCTCTGGGATCTTCGAAGAGGATCTGAGGGATTGAAGTGGCCTTAGAGGTCATCTAGTTAGTTCAACCTCCTCACTTTAAAGATGAGGAAACTAGGGTCCAGAGAGACGTAAGTGACTGTGACTCTTAAACTGGGGCTCCTTCCTCCTGGCCCAGATTCTCTCTCCCCAGCTAGAAAACTCTTAATTCCCACAGCCAGGGAAGCACCTGTCAAGTAACTTAAATCATAGTTTAGCCCATCACAACTGGAAAGAGACCTCAGAAACTGCCCAGGCCAACCCCTTATATAACAGATGTGGAGAGTGAACTTGATCCAGATGAAATGGTGAACCCCAGGGTATGTACACTGCTCACCTATGGCAGTTAGGACTAGAATCTGGCTCCTCGGAACCTTCTCCACCGATCTAGCCCCCAGTGTCCCAGGGCCTCAGCTGGCTCTCAGTTCAGTAAGACTGGCCAATCAAGCAACATTGATTAAGTACCTACTGTGTGCAGGCATTGTGCTAAGTGCCAAGAAACTTCACAGTCCCCACTCAAAACTGACCCTGCTTTAGTGTGACAAAAATCATGCTTGCTGGGAAAGACTCAGGACTGTTTCTTATTTCTGGATTTGACTTTTGTTTTCTATTTCTCTTTTAAGACCTTAACCTGTAATGGAATTGGGGACAAGAGCTGTGTCAATACAGTAAAAATGGGTTTAGCAATTCTACCTAACTGGTTGGCACCTTCTCCAGCTTGCTCCTCTCCATGGTCTCCTCAGAAAAGCTGTTGCAGAGGACCCCAGAGTAGAAACATGAGCAAACAAGTATCGGACAAAGAACCTGTTTCTCAAAAGCATTTCTGTGTGATGTTCTCAAACCTGCAAAGCCTGTAAGCCCGGGCCTCATTAATTATTGAACTGCTCAGCTCATTTGACATGAAAAGTTGACAACTCCCTACAAACTGCCTTAAAATGTGAAATGCCTCCTTCAAGCAGCCCTTGGATGGAGTGTTGAAGCAGTTCATGCCCAGATTCCTGTTTCCATGGCCCAATGTCCCAGGGGAGCACATCCTCATCTCTTCCTGCAGGCCCCCTATTCTCCCCTTCAAACTCTCTCCTCCAGCAAAACCTGTGCTCAGGAAAGGCATTCGATGAACTTACTGGCACTCTGTGTTTGTTTCCAACTTCTGGGCATATTTGTGTTTTGTCAAAGGAGTGACGCTCTAATGGTGGAATTCCAAAATCAGGACATGAGCAAAGGAGTTATTCTTTCTTCTGTTTTGAAGTGAGGTGGGAGAGGGTTAGGGGCAGAGGGTATCTTCAGAGTGCTCTGGGATCATATCACATAACTAGTTACTTCCTATGTTACCTCCTTCTTTCCCTACAATTGTATTGCTTACATGCATCTTAAAATTTACAGTAGGTCCAAGAGGCTGGCCAATCCCAATCCAGTGCTAAATACCATCCCTCACACTAGACCTTACTTTTTTTTGGTTGTTTTCCTTGGCTTTCCCATCACAGGCTCAGAAAGTGTGAAAATATTTCCATTCATTTAATATGCATCAAGTTCACATTTCATTATGGAAAAAAAAAACAAGAATGTACAGTCAATCCGCATAAACATTTAGCTAATTATAAAGTGAGTTCTCAGTTAGTAATCAAAAGAGGTACCTTCCTTCCTGCTTTGTTAAATCATTACATAGGGAGAATGGATGGACGTTGCAGAGAGGTTGCTGGGCTTCCTGCCTCCACAACTGTTTGGTTTGGGCTCTAAGAACATTCCAGATTGGGGCTCAAAAGAAGACAAGAGAGCTGCCTCACAACACATGGGACTATCTTGTGAAGCAGTGGGTTCCCCGTCACTAGAGAGAGGTCTTTAAGCAGAGGCTAGAAGATTCCTTGTAGATGTTGGGAAGGAGATTCTTCTTCAAGTCTAGACTGGACTGAATGACCTTTGACTTTCCTTCCTTTCCTCTCTCACTGAAGGGGTTTGGAGGACCAGATGCTCACAGCTGGTAGCCACTGAGAAGGCCCCTACATACCCCTGTCCTGTGTAGCCAGATATGAATTAGACAATTTGATTGGTCGAGTCAAAAAGGACTTCAGAAGTTTTTTTTCATGTAGCTTGGCAGATCTTTAGAGTTAGAAGGGCCCTTGGAGGTCAATCAGTCTGACAGAATAATTTTGTTAATGGAAAAACAGGCACAGCATCTTGCTCAATTTCCCACACCTAGTAGATAATGGAACCAGGACTCAAATCTAAGTATTCTTACTTGATGGCTCATCTTGGCATGTAAACAATTTCACTTTTCCCTTTCCACTTAGTCTTATTAATAGCTACATTTATACAACGTCTGCTATGTGACCGGTACTGTGCTAAATGCTTTCCAGATTATTTCATTTGATTCTCACAACAAGCCTTGGAGGTAGGTGTTATTATTTTATAGCAGGTGCTATCCAGTTTAGAGATGAGGAAAATGAGGCAAACAGAGGTTAAGTGTTTGAGGCCAAATTTGAACACAGATCTTCGGGACTCCAATCCTGAGTCACCTAGATGCCCTTATTTTATGCCTGAGAACCACCAACTTCTGGTTAAGAGTCATCATTATAGGAAGAAAAAGTAGAGTAAAGGAAAGAACTAGATGGAATAAAGATAATTCCTATCTGGGACTCTGATCCTTTATTCTGTCCTAGACCCTTCACGTAGTCTGGTAAAGCCTATGAACCCCTTCTTAGAATTATGTTTTTCTTATTATTTTTTTAATTTTGGTGGGGGAGGTGATCAGGGTTAAGTGACTTGCCCAGGGTCACACAGCTGGTGAGCATCTGAGGTTGGATATGAACTCAAGTCCTCCTGACTCCAAGGCCAATACTCTATCTACTGCACCAATGAAACTGCCCCACGATTGTGTTTTTAAAGGCATAAGATAAAGTACAGAGGATTCCAAAATAAACCAATTATATTGAAATAAAAATATCAAAATATTTTTTAAAATATCACTGAAAATTTAAAGATACAGCTTAAAGAATCCCTGATTAACATGTGGTCACTACCACCATGGCCTGATAGGAGATGGGGCTGATCTTCCTCTCCCATTGCCTTTCTGGACCACCTATCAACACATACTGTCCCACTTATTCTGTTGGAAGTAAGTCATAAATAAGAAGACTGGAAAGGTAGATGGAGGCTAGGTTATAAAGAATTTTGAATGCCAAACAGAGGTATTCTGGAGGTGATAGGGAGCTACTGGAGTTCATTGAGTGGGGGGTGGTAGTGGGGGGGATGTATATATGACATGGTCAAGCCTATACTTTAGGGAAATCACTTTGGTGATTCAATTGAGGATTGGAATGGGGAAAGACCCCTATGTGCTTAATGGTATGCTAAGTTGCATAGTGGTTAGAGCAGCAACCCTGAAGTCAGGAAGACCTGAGTTCAAATAACTATGACTCTGGGCAAATCACTTCACCCTATTTGCCTCAGTTTCCTGATCTGTGGAATGGGCTGGAGAAGGAAATGGCAAATCATTCCAGTATCTCTGCCAAGAAGACCTCAAAATGGGTCACAGAGAGTCAGAAACAACTGCAAAATGACTGAACAACAACATGTTCCGGACACTGTACTAGGCTCTTGAGAAAAAAAGACACATCCTTCCCTAAAAGATTTCAACATTGGAGGGTAGATATGATATGTGTGTATATGGGGAAAAGGCTCTGAGGAAGTGAATTGATATTTAAAATAAAATGTAGTATTATCTAGGGCAAGGATTCCCAGCTTGAGTTTTATATATCACCAAGGGATATGAGGCTATCGATAAATTATGAGGAATGTTTGGATTTCATTTTAAAAATTGATTTCCAGTCAATAAAATTACAAAATTATCCTTAAAAAAGAATCCCTGATTAAAATGAGAAACCACATTTAATATAGGTTCATTTACACACACACACACACACACACACACTCACAGACAGGAAAAGATTGCACCAAATGGGCCAATTCAGCAGAGCTCACAATGGCTCTGGGCAGCTACAAGTGCAGCCCGGGGCACTGAATCTCTTCACTGCCACCATAGCCATTCCATCCCTTCGTCCACCCTTTTGGTTTTTCACAGGGTGACAACTAACCTAAAGGGTTGGGGTGGGGAAAGGGGAGGAGGCCTTCTACTACCAGTTGCCTACTACCCTTTTCAAGGTGCCCAGACTCAGAAGGAAGGTAGGAAAACAGCATTTATCAAGCTCCCAGGTTTTGTGCCAAGTGCTTTACAAATATTATCTTATTTGATCCTTATAACATCCCTGGGATAAGGGTGCGATTATTCTCTCCATTTTACAGCTGAGATAACTGAGGCAAACAAGTTAAGTGACTTGCCCAGGGTCACACAGCTATTACAAGTCTGAGGCTGGATTAGAACTCAGCTCTTCCTGACTCCAGGTCCATCATTCTATCCACTGCAGTGCCACCACTATCTCTAGATCTTCTCCCTGATATCAATGCTTTTCTTCTTGCTGATCAGACTGTTGTGCAGAACTGAATGGGCCATATTGGGCTCGTTGTATCTACTTTTCCTCTGTCCCTTATTAGTCTCTTTACATGAATTTATATCAGTCTGTTCTCTAGCAACAGAGTCATGGACTGTTCATCTGTTTGTACATCATCTCTGAGGAGGAAGAATTGATCTTCATCCCCCCCCCCCCCGAGCCTGCCACTTTATGTGAGGGGGGAACCTTCTGCTAAGGCCCTCCTTTTGTGCCTCATTGTGGCACAGAGATGACCCATAATAATTAGAGGCTGTTCTAGAGAAATGCAACTGTGGCAAGAGATAGTGAGGGCCTGTGTTCAAAGCCTCAAGGACTAGGCCTTTGGAGAATTGCCAATGTCTGGCTGCTAGGCAGTTTTCAGACCAAAGTAGCTGCTTATGTATAAAGCCTGACAATGTATAAAGCCATCCAACTGGCCAGGAGAAAGCTTCCATCTGAACCTGGGCCCTACCCACAAGCCTTTGCTGGGTCAGTACCAGGCTGATGTTGGGTTGTCTTGGGAGTTGCTGCAGGTTCATTCCCTTAGAGCACATGAAGAACTTCTTTAGGCCCCAGCTGTACTATTTGCTATCTTTGAATCCCCCAGTGGATATTTAATAAATGTTGATTGAATGAATGATCAGAGAAGAGAAAGCAGCAGATATCCATCTCTCTAACATTTGGCAAGTTGACAACCAACCTCACAACATTTGTGACCTTTGCTTATTGTGGTTTTGGGTAGCATGCCATCTTGACTCTGCCCCCTTTTTTTCCCTTATTTCAAGCTTCATTCTGTCTCTGTCTTCTAACCACTGATCCTAATTCTGCCTTCTGCAGCCATGAAAAGCAGCTCAACTTAGAAGGATGTGTCTGGTGGAGGGCCAAAGGGATCTGTCCTTGGCCCTGTGTTATTTAACATGTTAATCAATGACTTGTTTGAAGTCATAGATGACACGCTTATCAAATTTGTAGAATGCAAACAGTATAGAGAGATGGCTGTGTGTGTCTGTGTATACCCTATCATTATATATGTGTGTGTGTATGTGTATCAACCTTGTGATAGGCTAGAATATTTAGATGAGTCTAAGATGTAAATTTCATTATTGATAAGGGCCAATTTAAATTCCTACATATGAGCTCAAATAGTCAACTTCCTAAGTATGAAATGGGAGAATTACATCCAGACAGGCAGCAATTCTTCTAAAATGGTCTTGTGGTTGCAAGCTCTTGGGTTATAGGAAGAGAGTGGTCAGAGCTAGGAGGATAGACCTTTACACTCTTCACTTGTTGGTCTACATCACATCTGGAGTACTGGGTTTGGGTACCACATTTTAGGAAGGACGATGTAATGTAATGATGTATGGAATGATATATGTAAAATACTTTGCAAACTTTAAAATGCTAGAAAAATGGAGGTCACTATTAATCATTATTATGAGTTGGGGAACATCCAAAAACAGTTGGCCCAGTTTGATAAAGAGGAGGGGAATCTGAAAGCTGTGTTCAAATATTTGAACAACCCCTGCCGCCTTGTATCCTTGGCTCCAGAAGACACTACAGGCAGGAAGACCTGAGTTCAAATTCGCCTTTAGACACTTATTAGTCATGTGACCCTGGACAAGTCACTTAGCTCTATCTGCCTCAGTTTCCTCAAGTGTAAAATGGGGGAAAAAATAGCACTAACCTTCACAGGTTGTTATGAATTTCAAATGAGATAACACTTGTCTATGTCACCATTATTTTTCCTTTTGAGCACCCGTGCATTCTTTGGCCTAAACTAACCATATTTAAAAATAACAACAATACCTCACGTATTATATTCCTCATAAACAAGGTATGTGGGTCTCCCCTCACTGAAAGTCTCCAAACAAAGGCTGGGTGACTACATATCAGGATTATTACAGTGGGGAATTATTTCATGTATAGATTGGATTAAATGGTCCCTTAGGTCCCCTCCAACTTATACAATTCTATAACTTATTTACACCATCCATTGTATATAGGTAGGATACTCACTCCAAATGGTTTAAACAGAAAAACAGTAACAAGGACAATCATAGTTGAATATTTTCACAAAATTCGTATGCTCCCCTTTATAAGTAATGGATTCCATAGTCCTTAGGCCTCAGCTTGTGCCCACATCCTTTTTTGGGTAATTGTTCTCAGTAATCAGGGCTCTCTCTTGATCAACATGTCAAGAGATCATTTAAAGGATGCTGTGATCAAAACGTGGGTTTCCTTTGGATTTCCAACCCTTTTGCAGTCTCGTTCTCCCTCCCTCCAACTCCCTTTCACTGTCTGACCCTTTCCCATTAGTTACATAGGACGCAAGGAACTAATCCACTCATCATTAGGCTCCATTAGCCGAGCAGACAGTGTAACTGATTATTGGAGAGAACATTTTTAATGCTATTTAACAACTTGGCAGCCTTTAAAGCCAGAAACCCAGGGAAAAAGCTCACTGACTGAAGAGAAATGCAGGGTTAGGTGGGTGGGGGCAGGAATGAAGGAGAAGGAGCTCAGATATTTGCACACACTTTCTGAAAAAGGCCTGGCTTTCAATAGCTGGTGGTGGCAGTGCTGCCTTCCCAACCATTTAGTCTGAATTTGATGAAATGCTTTCCTTCTGACACCAATAAGATAGAGAAGCGTCTCAGCTACAACTCTCCCCCTTCTGTCTTTTCTTGCTTTTATTTTCTTTCTCTGAGCCTCAGTTTCCTCATTTATAAGAGAGGGTGGGATTAGACTGCAGGCAGATAGGTTTAGTAGGTGGGGGTGGGGGAAGGGGCCTTTGAGAGTGGGGGGGGAGCAGTACTTCCGTTCCTCATCCTGGATTTCTGTAAGAAAGTTCTACCAGGCTCCACGTGACATGACAACAGGCCGAGCTCTGCATGTGCTCCCGGGAGCAGGCCCTCATTGGCCATTTATGTTCTTAAACTGTGTATCTGGAGAAAGTTTCCTGCATTGGGCTGTACTGTAACATTTCTGAGGTCATTAGACTAGATGATCTCCATAGTCTATTCCAATTTTAAATTAAAAAATTAAAAAAAAATTTAAATTAAAATAAAATCATTTAAATGATGGCTCTGTGCTATGGAGACAGTGGCAAGTATGCACCCCAAACCCCTTCTGATCAATGCCATCTTGTCTCAGGCAGATTTCCATTAGGAAACACAGGACACTTTCAGTCAATGGTCATGGGGCCCCAACAGAAATCAACAAAAGCAGAAAAATGTAAAAGCCTTAAGGCTAGGTAGAGAGATACTGTACATAACAAAGGGGTGGGGGAGAGAGAGAGAGAGAGAGAGAGAGAGAGAGAGAGAGAGAGAG
>NW_027187369.1:19651706-19677527 GCF_028583685.1 Petaurus breviceps papuanus
GAGAGAGAGAGAGAGAGAGAGAGAGAGAGGAGAGAAAGGAGGGGTAGACAGAGCTGGAGAAAAAGACAGAAATGGAGGTAGAGATAAACACCTTCCATGTAAACTATATTGATGATTCTAGATTTCAGATAGTTTCTTTCAGTACAGTAATCGCTTGAAGAATAAGCGGTAGGTGTGAAAGTACACCAAAGGCAGATGAAGGTGTTTGCCCTAAGTAAGAGCTTGGGGCCACGAAATGAGAGAGTGTTACCAGATAACAGTGACAAGTTAATAATGTTCAAGTTCACTGGACCCCAAAATGGCCAGATGGTGTCAAAGCAATTTGCAGAGACCTGGGTAGAGTATGATTTAAGTTCGTGGTTCTATTAACTGAATACAGTTAATTTTGTCATTAGTGGAAGAGAGAAAAGGATTAGTGAGGCTCCCTGACCAAAGTTCAGTAAGTATGCACATACTCTGTAAAAGCTTATTCCCTCAGGCCCTTTCTGTTCTGAACTCTGGTTATATGCCGTCTCCTGAGATGGTACTTGAAACTACGATGACATCAATCTGGATGGCTCTTCTCTTCACTCTCAATAGGTTATGCTTACAAGGAAATCAAGGTAAATTGATATTTGGTCAGGAGCCTCAAGTTTAGATGTGAAATACCTGGCATTGACAATAGCTGAGACAATCTAGAGGCAGGAAGGTGGCCCGGTGGATAGGATGCTCATCCTGGAATCGGGAAGAGCTGAGTTCAAATGTGGCCTCAGATACTTACTAGCTGTGTGACCCTGGGCAAGTCACTTAATCTCTGTTTGCCTTAATCCACTGAAGAAGAAAATGACAAACCACCATATCTTTGCCAAGAAAACCCCTTGGATGGTGTTGGCATGTTATGATCCACAGGGTCACAAAGTCGGACTTGAGCTGCATGAGGGAAAGTGTGATATCCAAAAGTAGGGAGATGAAGATCCCATTGTGCCTTGCTCTGGCTAAGCCACATCTGAAGCATGGGTTCACTTGGGTGGGGACAGGGGGGGGCAGAGAGGTGGTGGGGAACACATTTTAGAAGGCACACTGAAGAGCCACAGACTGTGTCCAAAGTAGAACCAAGAAAGAAAAGGGACTTGAGTCTCATTCATAAGGCCACATGCCTATGGAATTAGAGATGTAAAAATGGAGAATAGTGTGGGTGAGAGTTGGGGTACAGATAACATACAGATAACGTCTGTTTTTAGATACTAGAAGAGGGAGCTGTCACTCTTTATAGCCACAGAAAGTCAGAGTTGGGTCCCCTGGGTGAAAGTTTTAGAAAGGCAAATTTAAATGAGCATAAGGAAGAGTTTTCTAACAAGTAGAGGTATCCCCAAATGGAATGAATAGGCTCATTAGGTAGCAAATTCCCCATTGCTCAGAATGTTCAGGAAGAGACTGAATGACCACTTGTTCACACCTTAAATCAATGAAACCAGCATTTATCAAGAGCCTACTATGTGGATGACATTCCTTGCAGATGTTTCAAGTTGGACTAGAATGGACATTGAGGTCCTTTCAACCTATGGAACTAGTGAACATGAGCCAATTATGGAACAGCAAGGCCAGCATATATTCCAAGCAGGCCTCAGTTTCTGTTTGTTTTGTTTTACTTTGTTTTTTTTTTCCATTTTTCTCTCCTTTTGAGGGAGGTGGATTTTTCTGTCCCTTCCTTTTTCTTTTCTTTTTTTTGCTTTTTGGAGGGGGGACGGTAGGGCAATTGGGGTTAAATGACTTACCCAAGGTCACACAGCTAGTTTTTTTGTGTGTCTGTGTCAAGTGTCTGAGGCTAGATCTGAACCCAGGTCCTCCTGACTCCAGGGTCGGTGCTCTATTCACTGCGCCACCTAGCCGCCCCGTCTCATCCTTTTTCAGTCTACAGTACAGTCTACATTCAGTCTTATTAGACCCCAAACATAGCTAGCACTTTATACTCATGGTCTCATTTGAGTTTTGCAACAAAGTGAGAAGCAAGTTGTGGACCCCATTGGAATGGGGGTTCCTTGAGGGCAGGGACTGGGATTTTTGCCTTTACTTTACCGTAACATCAGGAAGATGATGCCATGACTTGCAAGGGAATTGAATTTAAGTGAGGGAGGGCTGTGTAAGGTCACCAGCCTCACTTTCTCCTCCCGAGTCATCTGGGTCCAGTGACAAGATGTAGACCAGAACAACTGGAAATGTCCCTGGATTCAGTAGACCTTTGTCTTTTTAAGCTAAGGTGTTTTCCAGGCTTCAGTCTGTCTGAGGCAAAGTCCATTCAGAGATTAAGGCTAGGTAAGAAATGAGGCAAAGGATGGCCTCTTTAGCCTAGTTAAAAAAATCAAGCTGGGAGGGGAAGACCCCCAGGGTTTCTGGCCAAAACAGAAGCAATTGCTATTTACACTCAGTCTGAGCCATCTGAATCCAAACAGTGACCTAGTGAGACTTGGGCTTGGACCTCTTATTGGCCAGTAAATGAGAGCTGGAGTGATTTGGGTTTGAAGAGTCTGATAGATTCATCCACATAAACAACAACAGCAAGCATTTCATAAATGTTTATTGACTGACCCTTTTTGTAAAATGAGGAAAGGACCCCCACCCCCGTCAGTTTACAAAGCACTAACCTCAGAACAACCCTGTGCACACAGCTGTTAGGGATCATCATGCCCATTTCAGAGATGAGGGAAGGGAGCCTAGGAAGGGGAGGTCAGCTGCCCAAGCCACCCCACTGGCAAATGGTGCCTGGAGGACCTCCTCCAGGCAGGTCTTCTGCCTCCAAGTGTACTAGGAAACTCCTAAATGACTCCTCCCACCCTTGCTCTGTGAATACAGACAGATGTGGCCTAGATGCTGCACAGAAAGAGCTTCCAGTCAAATAAAAAGATGCACTTACACAAATACCTACAATACCAGAGAGAGTGAGATGAGGTCAGGCCCCAGGTGAGGCAGGTTGCCATAGGAATTGGAGGACAAGATATCACTTTTCACCTGGAGAGCCAAGGAAGGCTTCCCAGAGGAGGCCCCTGTCAAGTTAAGGTCTTGAAGGAAGGGGGACACTTCAGCAGATGGGGGCTTCATGTTGGGGAAGCCCATTTAAGGGGCAGGGCCTAACCTGAGCAAAGGAAGGAAGGAAAGGAAAGAAATAACCATTTCTCAAGTGCCTGCTATGTACCAGGCACTGTTTAGTATTTTGTAAGCATCTCATTTGATTCTCACAACAACCCTGGGAGGTGAGTGCTACTAGTATCCTTATTTTATAGTTGAAGAATCTGAGGCATTTAACCTGGGCAAGGTTAAGTGACTTACCCAGGGTCATACACCTAGTAAATGCCTGAAGCCAGACTTGAACACAGGACTTCCTTCCTCCAGGCCCAGTGCTCTAGCATTAAGAAGGGAGAAGGGAAGAAAAAGAAATGGGACAGTTTTCCAAGATTGGCACAGGGATGGACTGAGGTATCTACACCGCTTCACAGTATATCTCCTGACTAAAGGCACGTATTAAAGGCACCATTGACTGTGGTTACTGATGTCATGGGGAGGTGGGGCGGGACTGGCAGTACATGGGATGGCATTGATAGATCACAGCCATGGCATTGAATTAGGACCATTTTTCTCCAGCTGATTGAACCAACTAGTTCTGTACAGATCCTCACAGGACACCAGTAGTGGGCTGAGGCAGTGTGGTCATAGCAGTTTCTTCTTTGGGGCAAGGCCTTCATAGGGGTCATCCTTGTGCTCATCGGGCACTCTAACCCAGGACTCCAGACTCCAAGTCCAGCATTTTGAGCACTCACCAGACTGCCTCTCATCTCCCTTCTGTTTCTAGACATAGACATAGGCCTGACCTTAGTGCAAAGGTCGGTGGGATCTAGCAGGCTCTGTCTTTTTGGAATGAGCAGCTATTGTAAGAAGACCCGTGAGCTCAGAAAGTCACAAGCCTTTATATGTGGCCTAACTTATGAACTGCTTTGGGATACATCGTTCATTCATCAATATCAGTTTCTCCAGTATTAATGTGTCTAGAGTGGAGAATTTTAGAGGCATTTACATTTAGTCTAATGGTGATTAATGCCCACCACTGAAAAGTCTTCTTGAGAATCTTAAACCATTTTAGCTACAGAGGCACAAACACATTTCATGACTTTGTGTGTCCTACCAGGTTGTTAAAGGAATGGCTTTTTGGTGGTTAGAATATTGGACCTGGACTTAGGAGACCTGGGTTCAAATCCTCTCTGAGCCATAGGCTTCTCCAACATTGGCAAATTATATCCTATAGCTGTTGTAAAGAAAGCACTTTATTAACCTCAAAATACTATATAAATATGAGCTTTAATTTTTTTACCAGAGAGTTTATAGTTAGCATGTGCCTTTGAAAACAAAGAAGGGACAAGGATTAAGGCATGGGATTATTTACTTGGCCAAGGGGAGAAAGAAAGAAACATCCTTACTGAGCAGTAAATACAAGCAAAAAATACAAGATAACACTTAAAAGAGAACAGGAAAACTGGGGGTGGGGAGAGGCACCTGTACAGGAGCAGGTCCACAAAGGGAAGAGCATGATCAAGGACAAAGTGAGCATGAGCTCATGAGATGGCAGGCCAGGCCAGGGACTCACCAGTCAGAAGAGAAGAATGCAGGGCAGAGGCATTAGCAGAGATGGCTCCACTGTGTGTTGTGTGAGGGACTGGCACCTGCTGTCCCCCATATTAGGCTTGCTTGAAAATCGGGCTGAAGTCATTGTTGGTGTAGCCAGGAGATTCCTGAAATGCCTTCCCAAAGTAACATCTCTCACACATTAGACCGCAAGGGCCATCAAAGGGATGGTGGGTCAAGTTGGAACAGACAATGAGAGACCTAGTAGAAGGGAGAAGAGAAAGTTAGTGTGCAAAGTATTGGGATCAGAGACCTACAAATAAAGATACAATGGAGCAGGGTTGGATTATGTTGGAACTAGGTACAGAGCTCCAGAAAGGTGGCAAATTGAAGAGGGATTTAACTGAAATCATTCAGTCAGTCAGCAAACTTTTAAAGCAATTTCTATGATGTGATCTCTGTGCTAAATATAAAATTTCAATAAGACTCGGTCCCTGTCCTCAAAAGGCTTAAAATATGATGGAGGGACAAGACTCAGACAGTATTTTTCAGTTGTTTTCAGTTGTTTCAAACTCTTCATGACTTCATTTGGCGTTTTCTTGGCAAAGATACTGGAGCAGTTTGCCATTTCCTTCTTCATCTCCTTTTCCAGTTGAGGAAACTATAGTAAACAAGGCAAAGTGACTTGCTGTAATGCCAATGCAATATTTATAGTGCCCACGATCACGATAAAGACCGTGACTATAAGTATCACGTGACCGTCGATTGCAAAATATACTAAACTCTCCAGATAGAAGATAGAACTGAAGCATTTATTTAGACACTACATAATCCAATCCTGGCCAAGATGGTGGAGGAGAAGCACGACCTTCACCCGGCTCTGGCTTCCACCTTCCCAAATCCATGTAAAAAGGGGACTCTTAACAGACTTTGGAGCTGCAGAACCCACAAAATGACACAGAGAAGCTAACCTCCCCCTGAGGATAGCCCAGCAGGCCCACAGGAATCCAGTGCAGCGCTCTTGGAGCCGAGCCCAGCCCCATGCCACTGAGACACCAGCACAGACAGCCAGGCCACATGGCAGATTCAGCTCCTGGCCTGCAGAGTGTAGGGGGACAAACCGCCAGTCTGAGGGGTAATAACTCTTGCTTTAACCTGCTTGAATCTGGATTGCAGTCTAGGGTGGAGGTCCTGGGGTGTGTGTCCAGCTTGCCAGATCGTGTGGAGACCTCAGAGAGGGTACCCATCTACTACATCCGGCAGCTGAGAAAACCCCAGTGTTTGGGACGAAAGCTCCCCTGTCTGGTGGCAGAATCCTACTGTGGCAAAAATCCCAAAAGTCAAGTAATTGAGTGGCAAAATGAGTAGGCAAAGGAAACAAAGCAAACAGAAGATTCCAACATTACACTCCTATTTTAGGGACAAAAAGGAGCAAAGCATGGAACAGGAGGAAGACAGTGAAGTCAGAACTCCTGCACCAAAAGCTTCAAAGGAAAATATGAGCTGGTTACAGGCCATAGAGGACCTTAAGAAGCAGATAAGAGAAATGGAGGAAAAATTGGGAAGAGAAATAAGAACAATGCAAGAAAATTATGAAATGAGAGTCCACAGCCTGACTGAGGAAAATAATACCTTAAAAAACAGACTGACTCAAATGGCAAAAGAGGCTTAAAAAGGCAATGAGGAGAAGAATGCCTTAAAAAGTTGAATTTGCCAGATGGAAAAAGAATCTCAAAAGTTCAATGAGGAGAATCATTGCTTCAGAATTAGATTGGAGCAAATGGAAGCTAATGACTTTATGAGAAATCAAGATGCTGTTAAACAGATCCAAACAAATGAAAGAATAGAAGGCAATGTGAAATATCTCATGGAAAAAACCACTGACCTGGAAAATAGATCCAGGAGAAATAATTTAAAAATTATTGGATTACCTGAAGGCCATGACCAAAGTAAGAACCTAGAAACCATCCTCCAGGAAGTTCTCAAAGAAAATTGCCCTGATGTTTTAGAACCAGAGGGCAAAATAGAGGTTGAAAGAATCCACAGATCACCTCCTGAAAAAGATCCCAAAAAGAAAACTTCTAGGAATATTATAGCCAGGTTCCGGAATTTCCAGATTAAGGAGAGAATATTACAAGCAGCCAGGAAGAAACAATTTGAATAGTGTGAAAACACAATCAGGATAATCCAGGATCTGGCAGCTTCTACACTGAGGGATCGAAGGGCTTGGAACAGGATATTCCAGAGGGCAAAGGAGCTGGGATTAAAACCAAGAGTCACCTACCCAGCAAAACTGAGTATCATGTTTCAGGGGAAAATATGGTCATTCAGTGGAATAGAGGACTTTCAAGCATTCTTGCTGAAAAAACCAGAGTTAAATAGAAAATTTAACATTCATATATAAGAAGCAAGAAAAGCATGAGAAGGTAAACAGGGAAAAGAAATCATAAGGAACTCATCAAAGTTGAACTATTAACATTCCTACATGGATAAACAATAATTGTAACTTATGAAACTTTTCTCAGTAGTTGAAGGGATTAGAAATATATATATATGAGGGTATATGGGCATATGAATACATATGTGAATGTGTGTATATATGTTTACAGGTATACATAGATGGAGGGCACAGGTCCAATTTAACAAGAAGGGATGATACTTAAAAGGTGAATTTAAGAGGTGAGAGGAATACAATGAGAGGAGATGGGGAGAGAAAGATTGGGGTAAACTATCTCATACAGAAGAGGCAAGCGAAAATGGTTACAATGGAGGGGAAGAATAGGAAGGCAAAAGGGAATGGGTCAACCTTATTCCCATTGAATTTGGGTTGAGGAAGGAATGAAATACACACTAAATAGGGTATCTCATCCTCCAGGAGAGTAGGGGGGAAGGGGATGAGGGGGGATGATGGAAAGGAGGGCAGGCTGGGGGGGAAGGAAGTTGGAAGCACCCACTTTTGAAAAGGGATGGGATCAAAGTAGAGAATAGAACAAGTGGGAGGTGGGATAGGAAGGAGGGAAATATAGTCAGTCTTTTACACTATATGTATGTTATCGTTTTGCATTAGCAACACATGTAAAACCTATACTGAACTACTTATCTTCCCAGTAAGGGTGGGTGACAAGGAAGGAAGGGAATGAATCTGGAATTGAAAGTTTTAAAATCAAATATTCAAATATATATATATATATATGTGTGTGTGTGTGTGTGTGTGTGTGTGTGTATCTATATATCTATATATATATGTGTGTGTATCTATATATCTATATATATACATATATATAGATATATATATATACTATTATTAATACTATTTTGCATGTAATTGGGAAATACGATATACAGGCACTGGGGCATAGAGATCCAGTGGAAAAGTTGAAAGGGGTATGGGAGAAGATATTGGAGAGAGCAGATTGGAGGAGGGGATATCCTGTGGGACTGCTATTTTGGGGCAGTGGGTAGGGGGAAAATGGGGAGAAAATTTGTAACTCAAAATCTGGCGGAAACGAATGATGTAAATCAGAAGTTAATAAAGCATTAAAAAAATGGGGAAAAAAAGAAAATCCAATCCCAAAACCAGTAAGCCAATTCCATCATAGTACCAAAGATATTCAGAAGCCATAATAACACTGAGAGCCACAGCATCCTTCAGCCTTCCCACAAACCAATACAGGATCAATATTTACTCACTAACCTCTCTGCCTCCTTGCTTCAACCTCCTCTCTCTCCCCCACAGTCTCACTGGCTCTGACCAGCTTCCAGTGGGTTCTGCTTCCCTTCAGCAAACTCCACCCACCACAGGCTCCATGTGATTAAATTTAGCCTATTAGGGGATAGAGTTTATCTTCACGGCAGGGGAGATCTTCAAACTCCCTCCTAGCTCTATTAAGGGGCAGGGAAGATCTTCAAATTCCCATTCTCATTACACTGCTAGCAAGTGTCTGAGGCTAGATTTGAACTCACAAAGATGAGTCTTCCTGACTCCAGGCCTGGCACTCTATCCACTGCACTACCTAACTGCTAAACTATAATATAAAATATTAAATAATAAATGCACTAGAAAGGTATAAAGCAAAGTGTTGTACAAAGTCCAAAGGGGAGAGTCATGACCAACCAAGAGCATCAGAGTTGGGATTTAAAGAGTTGGTTGGAATTCCTAGGTTCATAAATGTAGAGCAGGATGTACTTTAGAGGGCATCAACCACCATTTTTACAGATAAGTAAATTAAAGCCCAGAGATGTTAAGCTACCTTCTCAAGTTCACACAGCCAATAAGTGACAAAGCTAGAATTGAAATCAAGGGCTTCTGATTCCAAATTAAACACCATCACCATTATACCATACTACCTCTCATAATTAAACAGGCAAATATGGGAAAAGTAGCTATTCTAAGCCCTTTTAATAGTACAAGAAAATGTCTAGAGCTAGTGGGGAGGTACACAATCTGTACAGTAGATAGAGTGAATCAATGGAAGGCATTTATTGAGTGCTTAATCTGTGCCAATCACTGTAGATACAAACACAAAATCAAAGCTAGTTCTGGACCTAATAGGGAGGGGTAGCACATCCAGAGCAGTGGTGGCCAGGGAAGGGGATTATGGTTTGGAAAGTTACAAGGATGGTAAAGTGAGCCCCACAAGAGGAGACTGGCTTGATTTTTCCAAGAGCCAAGACAGAGGTGATTTCCTTATTGATCCTGAACATGAAGGGTGGTAAGGGGCCTCAAGTTTGAAAGGGTTAAGTCTTTTGAGGCATGGTTTCTGGCCCATAGACCATGAGGCTGCTAGTGAGATAGTTGAGGAATGTAGTACAAATAGATAGAGTTGGACTTAGTTGTAGTAGGCAGCTTATGATAGCACCAAACAGGATAGTGGCACCCCAAGGGAGGCATTCCTGAATGGAGGAGAGAGGTGGGAATACCCTGGAAGAGGCTATTGAAATACTCCAAGCAATTAGGGTACAAGCTTGACAGGTCCTATCCTCATATTGTCAAGCTGCTGTCATCTTCTGAAAGAACTTAAGTCCTACTTGGGTAGTATCAGCACTGCTCCCCTTCTGCCCCCTGCAAAGAGCTACCTATTTAGAAGTCAGAGGTTTGAAAGTTTACTTCCTAGGGTCTTAAAGGATTATTCCCCTGTGGCTCCATAGAGGATTGCTTTTTTTTTCTCTCCTCAATAAAGATGAGAAGCGGGGCCTCATTGTCCTCATCTGTAACATTCAGGACTTGGAGCAGCCAGCCTAGATTTATGATCTTTATGGTGCTGTGATGGACCCCACCACTATCTATATTTTGGCCTCTGAGGAGTGAAGGAGAAAGTAATTCCTGCACATTCCTGGGAGAGGTTAGAAACATATATAGCATTGGAGGAAGCAGAGAAGCCATGGTGGTTGGTGGTGGAAGCTGCATACTTAAGAAGGGAGACAGAATTTATACCGCAGCCCTCAAGGACACAGAAGGAAGTGAGGAGCCAAAGACCAAAGAGATGTGTTAAAAGCAATCATTCTCTATCTCTTGTTATTCTGAGATTTCTAAGATTTCTCCTTGAAGTGGAGAGCTGGAGGGAGGATGAGCCATACGAGGAATATTAAAACCTTTGTGTCTGCACCTGATATGAATTCAGAGCAAACATGAATAACCCTCAACAATCTGCCTTTTCTGATATTAACCCTTTGAACTGAACCTGGAACAATATTTGGCCATGTATCTTCTTATGAAACAAAGCCCCCACACTCTAACAGATACTTTTTAAAGCAGTAAATCTAGATCATGGAATCAGAGATTATTGATTCCACCCTCCTCACTTCACAGAAGTGGGTTGACTTGCCCAAAATCACACAGCCCAATCCAATCCAACAGGCATTTATTTAATGCTGATTGTGTGCAAGAAAGGGCAGCTAGTTAGCATTGTGGGGCTGGAGTCAGGAAGACTCATCTTCCTAAATTCAAATGTGGCCTCAAACACATACTAGCTGAGTGGCCCTGGGCAAGTCACTTTGCCTGTTTGCCTCAGTTTCCTCATCTGTAAAATGAGCTGGAAAAGGAGATGCAAACCACTCCAGTATCTTTGCCAACAAAACCCTAAATAGGGTCATGAAGAGTCAAATATGACTGAAATGACTGAACTAATGTTCAAGATATTGTGCTGTGTTCTGGGGATATAATGTCAAATGGAAATTGGTGCCTGCTTTCAAGAAGCTTAGATTATTTTGGTGTGGGGCAAAAGGGGAGTAAAATTAGTGGTAGAAGTAGGAGTAACACCAGTACTTAACGCCCTTATTGGATATGTTCTATCTTTATTCCTTGATAGTTAATCTGATTATTGTTCTAAGAAGTATGAGATACCATGGTGAATACCAATATTTAGTCAATGAAGTAATGATGAAATTTACCTCCCTGGCATCTTATCAGTGAAAGAAGGGGATAGTGTGGTATAATGGAAAACGCCTAGATTTGCAGCCAGAAGACTTCCTGCTCACAGCCTACTGCTTCCTAGCTCTCTGGACTTCAGCTTCCATGTCTGTAAAATAGGGGGATTGTACTAGATAATTCTAAGTGTCCTTTCACCTGTGATCTTTTCTACTTCTTTTTGCTTGCTTTACAGTCTTTGATATTGTTAACTACCCCATTACAGATAAGGAAACTGAGGCAAACAGGTTAAATGACTTGCCCATGGTCACACAGCTATGAAGTGTCTGAGGCAGAATTTTATCTCAGGTCTTCCTGACACCCAGGCCCAGCATTTTATGTACTGTGCCAACAGCCACTCCTTATGTAGTGTTTTATATAAATTATTACATTTAATATTCATGATAAACCTTGTGTAGTAGGTGCTATGGGTATTATCACCCCCTTTTTAAACATTAGGAAACAGACTGAGAAAGATTAACTGACTTGCCTATGATCACACAGTTTGTATAAGAAGCAGGATTTGAACACAGGGCTCTCCTTCCTTCAAATCAAGTATAGCTGGAAATTGAAGAGATGCATCCTTAGGCTTGGTATAAAGAAAAAACCCATAATAGGTATTATGAAATAGAATAGGCTGTCTTGGGAGGCAGCTCCTGAAAGGAGCTCTTGAAAGCAAGACTGGACCATGCCTCATCAGGAAAGCTGCAGAGAAAAGGATTCTTCCCTTTGTCATGTCCTTGTCCCTTTTGGCATTCTAAGTCTATGAGCCCCTTCTCATCTATTTTAAATGTATAAAATAAAACACACAGGGTTATAAAACCAATTATATTAAAACACAGTTATCAAAATATTAAAAAGTATGGTTGTTGTTTTTGTTTTGTCCTTGTGCTTTGTTCTCAAAGAAGACCATGACATCAGGGAGGTTATGCCATGACATGCAAGTGAATTGGATTTAAGTGAGGGAAGGCTGTGCAAAGTCATCAGCCTCACTTTCTCCTCTGGAGCCATCTGGGCCCATTGGCACGGACCCCGGGTTTAAAAGCCCTGTTGTAGAGGGAATGGGTTGGACTGGAGGGTCTCTGAAATTCTTGCCATCTCTGAGATTGTAATTCTGTATCTTCTTTAGAAAACCCTCTTCTTCGGGGCAGCTAGGTGGCACAGGGAATAAAACGCAGGTCCCGGAATCAGGAGGACCCGATTTTGGTTCCGGCCTGAGATACTTAACACCAACACAAAAAAACTAGCCGTGTAACCTTGGGCAAGTTACTTAACACAAATTTCCCTCCAAAAGGCAAAAAATAAAATAAAATAGTCAAAAATAAAAAAATAAAACCCTCTTCTCTTCTGTTTATTAAAATATATACTTCTCTATCAAGTTAGCATTACCACTTCTTAAACTCAGTTTTCTAACCAACCAGGGCAAGATTCACCCTTAGTGACCATTCCCACCTCATTGTATCAAGGAAGGAGAGAGTGAACTGGAGAACTACCATAATTTAGATTGAGTGGAAAAAGTTTGAATGTAATTGATTCATAGGATGAAATATTGCTGAGTAAAGGAGGTAAAGATAGATTCTGGATGTGAGACTGCAGAGCAAGTCAGATTCCTATTCTCCCTCCCAGAACACTATGTTGGGGGTGTCGAGAGAAGGTATGTCCAGTATTGAAGTAGATAGCTATTGTCAGAGGGGAGCCAGGTCTCAGAGAGACAGAAAGAATATGAAGGAGGTCCTAGATAAAGAGGAGATTGTTCATTATGAAACAGGAATTCCCGAGGGCACAGTGGAAAGGTTTGGACAGGGTTGGAGTAGGACCTGTGTGGCCTAAAGTTGAGGAAGATTGATATGAGAGAATGGGAAGAGAGGGCTGAGTAGTTTTCTCTTAGATGACCAATGATTAATTAGTGTAGGGATAGGGAGAAAAACAGAAGCCATAGGGCCAATAGTGAGTGGCAGAAAAATAATGAAGCTCATTTTCTCCAAGTGGTATTGCACAGGGAGCAAGACTGCACTTTGGTCTACTTTATCACCTGGGTGCCTGGTAGAGGGGGAGGTCAAGAGTGTGGAGGGAGTTAATGGAAACCTCTTCCATGCACTTTTGCTAGCTGAGCTCTCCTATTGGCTATCCTCTTTTTATTCAGACTCTTATTTCTGGACATACCATTCATTTTGATATCCCTTCATAAGACATAAACCATGTCTGTATGATACACAAACCATTGATTGCTTCAGTCAACGAACCAGTTAATATACTGAGACTAGGCAAGTTGAGGTGATGATGAGGGCAGGAATCACTAAGCCCACTTATTTGTTTTGGAGAATTATAAAATCTTAGGATGATAGGGCCAATGGCCACCCAAGAGATTATTTGGTTCAATACCCTTATTTTGCAGATAATTAAATTGAGATAGGTAATATGTAATCACACCAAGACTAGAACCCACTAGAACTGACTCCACCCCTCACCCTTGAGCATATGGTATGTGTATGTGTATGCTATATGGTATGGTATATGCACACGACACACACTCCAGCAGTTTGGCCCATTTTTTTCACATTTAACCTCTTCTGCTATTCCCATAGATGCTACTTTTGATTGACTAAAATGTGTCATGCCTTGTTGCCTACACTGTTACTTTCAATTTTGTTGACAAGTATCTGAAATTTTAGAAAAGACTTTAATAGACCCACTTCTCTATGCCATCAACTTTTACTCAACTTCTATATTGAAAACAAAGATGTAATGTATGCAAATTTATGGCATTACAGCAATAATAAATAATAATGATATATAACTGAGAATTCAATATTTATAAAGTGCTGGGCTTTTAAATATAGCACTTTGATAATTATTACTAGAATTATTCATTATTTATGTATAATAACAAATCGGAATAGAACATATTCATTAAAATTTGAAAAGGAAAAATATCTACTTGTTATCTCTTTGATGAATCCAGACGATTAAGGGCTTTGTAAATTAATGGTTATTGTCGCACATTTTGCTTGCTATTTATCTGACTCTTTTGCCTGACGATGAATGTGCCTTACTTAATTTCTAACTGAAACTTTTAGCCAATAGTAAAAGTGGAAATGTCTCAGTGGATGATCAAGTGGGTCAATGTTTGACAAAATCATCACATTCACTTACACTACTCTTTACCTCTTTCTCCAAATGTACCCTTCAAAGTACAGGTCAGTCACCTCTTCTTCTATAGAGCCTTCCCTGATTCATGCCTCCCAGCTCCTATCTTTCTACTCCCTCAGAGTTCACACTTATTCACTGGTATTGATTTGCAGTGTGATACAGTGGAGGAAAGGCCCAGCCTTGGAGTCAGGGTCATGGAATTTTAGAAGTGATCCAGTCCAATGTCCACTAAAAGGATGCACCTTTTGAGTCACATCTTCTAGCTGAAGACCTCCAGTGATGGATACTTCACTACCTTTGTTACTGTCACATTCAACTTTTGTACAAATCTAATTGTTAGTAAATGTTAATGCTATTCACATAGCTGTCCTCTATTGCAAATGAATAGAAGGAAGTGTTAATATTTCAGGCATACTTGTAAAATTATTTTGCAATATGGTACTTTGCAGTGGGCAAAAAGAAATAGAAAAGAAAAATATGCATTTTCAACTTCCTCTTTGGTCCATTCATATCCTCCAAAGTCCTCTTGCTTCTGTAGTGCTCTCTACTTACCATGACACTCATGTGAAAAAGGGAGAAGCAGGTTTCTGCTCTAGGTTGTCATTTAGATTATTTTTTTTCATTCCCAATGAACTCTCAATAACTTCTTTTTAGAGAGAAAATGGCCTCTGCCTCTTGTTCCAACTCAACCAAATTTCGGAAAATATCTATCCACATTCAAAGGCCTTTATTGCACTTTCCTATCTCTACGTTTTCTTCCCTTTTGCTTTGGCTAGTTGAATCTTTACTATGGTAAACAAACCAAATGCATCTTGTCATTCATTATAATAGCCTTGGGCTTGAAAGACACTTAGGTCATTTCAACAGCCACAGACAACACATCGGGCTTTCTAATTTGAAGTTAATTACATATTTCAATTATTTTCACTGAGATACGTCTTGAGATGAAAAATGCCATCTGGTTATTAAATTCCTGGAACCCTAATAGTTTATTTCATTTGTAGCATTTTCATGGCTTTTAATTCCCTGATGTCCAATCAAATTCTTCTTGAAATAAAATGTCATGGATAGTATGGTTAGCTATTCGATATGCCACACAGTGGGAATGGCTGGTTATGTTTGATTGACAGTGGAAACAGAGCAGTTAATCTGGCATGAGTAAAGATTGCTGCATTTTATCCCCTTTGCATGTGATGCCTTTATTTTAAAGGAAAAAACAGTAGACTTTCCATCCCCAAAATATGTATGAATTTTTTTCATTGATAAAAGTGATCTACATTCCTCACTATATCCTTTTCAGGAAGGCAATGTTCCTCCAAGGGTTAGGGCTTTTAAGTCCTTCAGTCCCCTAAGATTTTGTACAGCTTGAGTCCAGAGAGAATCAATAAAGGCCCAAGCACCTCTAAAAGCAGAAGGAAGCACCCATTAGCCAATTGATATAGGATAGAGATATCAACCAAAGGGTATTTGATTATCAGTTCATTCGTTTTAATTGGCCAGCTTTTTTCTGAAATTATGATTCAAATGTAGTATTTGTTATAAAATACTGTACCATAACATGAAATAGACCTATATAGAATATGGCAGCATGGCATAGTAGGTAGATAGGCCAGCCCTAGCTAGGAAGACCTGGGCTCACCTCTTTTCCTTGTTATATACTAAACGTGTAACCAGGAGCACTTCAGTTAACCTCCTAATACCCCAGGCAAGTTTTCAATAATATAAAGAACATGGGGCAGCTAGGTGGCGCAGTGAATAGAGCACCAGCCCTGGAGTCAGGAGGATCTGGGTTCAGATCCGGCCTCAGACACTTAACAAACACACACACACACACACACACACACACACACACACACACACAAACCTAGCCATGTGACCTTGGGCAAGTCACTTAACCCCAAGTGCCCTCAAAAAAGCAAAAAAAAAAAAAGAATATAAGGAACATACAGATGAGTTGCTGACCAGCATTGGTGTAGAGTTTCTACACTGAGAATTCCCCATCCCAGTGAAATCATAGATAGAGAATGACAAAGTGTTTAAACATTTAAACAATCAATATAAGGCTCCTCTAATCCTAGGCTGCATTCCAAATAGCTGGAGGGGGAAGGGAAGCTAAAGTACCAGTGCTGTGACCTAGAGTATTCTTTCCAATTGGGAGTAGCACAGTGTAAGAAAGGTTTTTATATTCTTGACTGGCAGTGTTGTGTGAAGGCTATATAAAAATCAGATTACCAAGATGATCAATAAATAAAGGAAGGCATTTATTCAGGGTAAAGGAATTGCAGTCCAAAATAATGCACTGTCCTATGGATACAAGGAAGTTCAGTGAGAGAAGTTACAAACAGAGGTTATATATATTCAGGAGAGACTGAATCTCTCCTGAGACTCACAGCAGGTGAGTATCATTGCAGAGTGATAGCACCTTCCTGGGGAAAAAAAACAGAATCTGTTTAGACCACTTCTAGCCAACAGAGGAAGCCAAGCCAGGGTCCCTTGTGGAGTCATCAGAATAGCCAAACTGCAGAAAGGGAGAAGTTGCAAAGTGTCCTTGGAGCTCTCTTTATCTGGGAGCAAGGGCAGTTAGAAATCAATGGTCAAAGAAGAGTTTACTCCCAGGAGTTTACCTCAGGAATAGGAGATGATTAGAAATTGCTAGTCAGGGGGCAGCTAGGTGGTGCAGTGAATAGAGCACCAGCCCTGGAGTCAGGAGGACCTGAGTTCAAATCCGACCTCAGACACTTAACACAAAAACTAGCTGTGTGACCTTGGGTAAGGCACTTAACCCCAATTGCCCTCCAAAAAGAAAAAAAGAGAATGTTAGAAAATGCTAGTCAGAACAGGGTAGCGGGTCCAGAGTTTCTCAGGAATTAACAGTAGGGTAGTAGATGGAGCTCTTGGAATCAGGAAACAAAACAGTAGAAAATGAGGGATGTTTTCTTTTGTTTCTAATTGTCATTGTCTCATTTACTAACTCTAAATCTGCTTTGTTCTTCCAGTTATCCACAGCCTTTTTTGTTTGTTTGTTTAAAGTCCTTTTGGTGCCTTTAGCACTGAAGCTCCACCTCATCTTCTCCTGGACTTTAGTGCTCCGACATCATTCTTACAGGGTCACGTTACTTTTGAAATATCAGTCCTCTATTACTTGCTCTTGTCTCAGTCTTCTCACATATCATTGTAAAATCTAACTTAATCAGTGAGTCTGCTGTACAGACACATTGGGCATTTCCTCATTGGAATCATTTGAGTTTTTCTCATTTGGATTACATCCTCACAAGTGGCTCCTGCCTTTGGGGCAACTTCTCCTTTAATCCCATGGGATCCATCCTATCCTTTCTCAGGACTTTTAACTATCTATTCTCCCCAGATCTAGTATGACTTTTGGGCTATGCCTGCCTTTCCTTTCTTTCTTCAAACTTTTAAGCTGTAATGGCTCCTATTCCTTTGTCACTTTGTAATAGTAATGGAATTTAAAGATACCCCTGTATTGGCTTGGATTTTGGATTGATTGTGTTAAAACCCAGAGCTGGTGAATCCCACTTGTGGGATGGACTTGTTGACGTGAAAAGAGAGGGCTGAACTGGGAGGAGCTGGTGACATAAATTTAGAGAGACATAAGAAAAGAGAGAGGCAGAAGAACTTTTTGGAAGCAACATCTTGGAGGCAGAGAGAGACTGAGAGGATTGTTGAGGGCCAGTTTGAATTGCCCACGACTTTTGAGAGCTGCCACCCAGAGCTGCCAAAGACTGAGGAGACATGGCTGTTATGCTGGTACTTTGTCTGTCTGTTTTGATGTTGTTTTGCCAGATTTGTTCACTGGTGGGCATTACTTCCTTTTCTTTGTTTCTTTTTTTGGGGAGAAGGCAAGGCAATTGGGGTTAAGTGACTTGCTCAAGGTCATACAGCTAGTATGTGTGTCAAGTGTGTGGGGCTGAATTTGAACTCAGGTCCTCCTGACTCCATGGCTGGTGCTCTGTCCATTGCACCATCTAGCATTGCTTCCTAAACCCCAATGTTCTGTGTAGAGTGTAGTCAAAGAGAAAGAGGTTGATCCTTGGAACAGGGATCTTGCTGATTGGGATAGCAGAACTCAGAGTAATGAAGCTTATCACTGGCCCTAGACTAAGGGGTTGGAATGAAAGAGCATAGTACTTGTCTAGCCAAGGACTTCAAGCAGGAGATGGTGAAGACTGTGGCCTACTAGCAGAGTAATATATCCTGCAGAGAGTGGACCCAGTGAACCTAACAGAGCAATTCATCCAATCAAGATGTCTGGACCAGGGGCAGCTAAGTGGCACAGTGAGTAGAGCACCAGCCCTGGAGTCAGGAGGACCTGGGTTCAAACCTAGCCTCAAACATTTAACATTTACTATCTGTGTGACCTTGGGCAAGTCACTTAACCCCAATTGCCGCTCCAAAAAAGCAAAAATCAAAAGATGTATGGCCCAGCAAGGAGCCTGAATATCATGAATGGAAATCAATGTCTCTGTAATATCAGAGTTCTTCACATGCAGGCTCCATCATTCATGAATCTCTATACTTCATGATTCTTCCCATTGATGGTCTATATGTATGCAGAAGTGTTCTCTAAATTTATAGGGAGATTATTCTATTATAGTGGTTCCCATTTAATGGTTCATGAACCCCTTGGTTCATGACAATTGTCCAAAGAATTCATGCTAAAAATTCTTTAATGGTGCTTTAAACAGTAATTGCCTAATTATGTTACAAATATAATTTTTCCTTTGTGACAACAAGCATGTGCATGTTTGAAATAGTATAGGTTTGTTTCTACAGTGGTTTGGAGCTTATTTGGGCAAAAGTTATCATTGTAGTTATTGTAAGCACTTAATGAATAAATCTAAAAGAACATTATTTGTAGTACATTAAATTACGATATTTTGGTGAAACGAGTTCTCCAAAGAAACATTGGGGACCATCTTCTATTGTAAATCTTCTTGTTATTGCATTTCAATATATGCCACTGGATTGAAATAGTTGTGTCCTCTGGCTGACTATCAAAAGATAAACACATCTGTAGGGGCTCGTAAATTACAGCTTTAAAGGTGCAGATGCAGAGTAACTTGAAAATGGGATAGACATTCCCTAGAGGACTTGCCCTGTGAGCTGGGATGTGCCCCAGAAAGCTACAAATACCTGCCATCTGCAAAACATGAATTAATATTTACTAAGCTAGGCTTTAAATACTGCCTCAGCTACTGACACAAATTGAAGGAGAGACTTTAAAAGTTATCCGGTGAATTTGAATTTGGTCCTTTAGAGTTAATGCTGAATTAGCTCTAAAGGTTGATAAAGATACTCTTTAGGCAGTTCCATGAATATCAAAAGTATTGGGAATATTTATCTTGGAGAAGAGAAGACTTAATGAGGATACAATAGCTGTCTTGAAGTATTTGAGAGGTTATCATCTGACAGAACGAAGATAGAATTAGGAGCAATGCGTAGAAGTTTTAGACAGGCAGATTATGTTTATATGTAAAGAAAAATTCCCTGTATCCCTAAATGGAAAGATTTGTTGGTGCTATCCCACCTTTATTTTTGAAGAGAACCAATGACATCACTGGGAAAGGAGGAGTTGTAGATTGGTTCCATGGTTGGATATGGATGGGAATCGGTAGTCTTCTCAGGTCCACTCAACTCATATTCTCTGATTCTCTGAAATGGCCTCACAGCATGGTCACCTTCAGCATACAAAGGACCTGCCTTTCACTCTAAAAGTAGCATTGAGCCAGATTACTTTCCCTGGGCTTTAGAAAGAACTCTGGATTTAGAGAGAGAGGACCTGAGTTCAAATTCCAACTCTGTAACTTGCTGTCTGTGAGTCGCTAGGCAAACGATTTAATTTCTTTCTCAATTTACTCATCTATAAAATGAGAGAATTGGACTATGTGACTGCTAAAGTACCACTCAACTCTAAATCTATGATGATCTTGTGATATTAATGCAATAAAGAATATGGCATCAAGTCACTAGGGTACCAGTGAGTATAGTTGTGTTGTGTTGGTGGTGGCCATATAGCAGCTTGTTGGCCACATTAACACTGGAAAGGCAAATTGGAAGTCATTCCCCAATTGACAAATGCTCAAAGGACATGAACAGGCAGTTTTCAAAAGAAGAAACCAAGCTATCAATAGCCATATGAAAAAAATTCTCCAAATCACTAATAGAGAAATGCAAATTAAAGTGTCTCTGAGGTTCTACCTCATACCTTTCAGACTGATAAGATAAAAAAAGAAAATCATAAATGTTGGAGAAGCCATTGGAAAATAGACATTTTTGTGTACTATTCATGCAGCTGGGAATTGGTGTATCCATTCTGGAAAGCAATTTGGAATCATGTTCAAGGAGTTACCAAACTAGGCTTATACCTCAAAGACATAAAAGAAAGAGGAAAAGGACCCAAATGAACACAAGTATTTATAACCACTCTTTTTGTGGTAGTAAAGAACTGGAAACTAAGTGGATACTCATCCACTGGGAATGGCTAGACCAATTATGATATATGAATGTAATGGAATACTATTGTGCTATAAGAAATGATTAAAGGAATGGTTTGAGAGAAACAAGAGTTGACTTGTATGAATTGGTACAGGGTTAAGTAATAAAAGCCAAGGAGAACAATTTCTAAAATAGTAACATTATAAAGAAAAATAACTTGGAAAGACTTAAGAACTCTGATCGATGCCATGACCAATGGAGATCCCAGCAGACCAGTGGTATACTGTGCTACCCAAACCCTAAAAGAGAGTTAAATGTACTTAAGAAGTAGAATGACACACATGTTTTTGGACATGGCCAATACAGGAATTTATTTTCCTTGACTACATTTAGTTATAAACAATTTTTTCCCCTTTTAATGAGGAGGGCGTGAGTCAGAGAAAATAAATATTAATTTAAAAATTAAAATAAAACCCAACTTCCACTTTCAAAAGCATTTGTTAAGTTGTAGTTTGTGTTTCCTCTGTTCAATCTGGTCATATATTTGAAGATGGAAAGATAATCCATTCTTTCCAAAACCCAGTAGTATAAAAAGTCCTAAAACTGCTCATGCTTTTAGAAGGAACTTCCATCTCATTGAACTCTATTCATGAAGCTAAGAGCAAAGAGGGAAATGGAAGTTTAAGCACAGAAACTCTTGGCCTGCCTTGCTATTGACCTCTGGTGTTACTTTCATCAAATTACTTGGTCTCAACTCTCCCTCTCTTGTGAATGGTCATAATAACCTCTTTCACAAAGACATTGAAGTAGTAGGACCCAAAGCCCAATCATCAGAGCCTGGAGGATAGCAATCAGGGAGGCAAAAACCGCATCTTTCAATTTAGGGTCTTCCCTGGAACTGAATTCCACTATTTTCATGAACTCACAGAAGAAAGTGAGCATCGTCTTGTTTCCATACTTCAAATGGAAAGTTAAACCAGATTTTAATGAATTCAAAATTATGAAATTGAGCTATCAGTAAATGCATACCCTGGGGTCCTAGATGACATGAATCTCTCTGCAAGTATTTACAAACTGCATTTGACCTCATTTGCTGGTTTAAGGCTATGACTAACTGGGAAAAGGAAAGTGCCAGAATAGGTTGTGGGCTGTGAGCCCTTTGGGTGACCTCACAGTTATTGCAAGGGGGTCTGTAGGCTTCTAAGTGCCCCAACCAGTGACATATTAATATTTGTTACTAACAGAATATGAAGCTTAACTCATAAAAATAAATACCCAAACATGCTTTCTATAAAGGGATAAATATGTATCTCTCCCTGTTTGTCTTTCTTTATCCAAGTTACCAGTTTCCAAATGAATATAGATGTTAGTGTGATTAATAAAATACATGTTTATTTAAAACTATTACTATTAGTTTTTTGTCACCATTTCTTTTCTTAATAAAGGGTTAGTAGCAGGGGAGTTACTATCATATGGGAATCTATGAAATTGTTTATGTTCAAAAGAGGTCCTTACACTTGAAAGGTTGGAAACCAAATCAACTCCCAAGGTGGGGTGATTTTAAAGGTCAGGGAGGAGGTTTGGTTTGGCCTTGTGACATCATTGATATAAGGAACTTCTGCTATGCAAATTAATACCAGCAGTACAAATGAGTAGTTCATCAATAATGCATAGTTATGCCTAAGGTACTGAGAAATTAAGCAATTTGCTCATAGTCACGTAGCAAGTATGAGTCAGAGGCAGGAAATAAACTCAAGCTTTCCTGTCTCTAAGCCTGGCCCCCTTTCCACTTCACAATGTTGCCTTTCCCACTGGATCTGTACCAATTGCATTCCATCTTTAAAATAATGTACGTCATTGTTTCACCATGTTACTGCCTAGCCATTGTGTATCCTTTTTCCTTCCACATCACACTTTTCTCCATATGTTATTCACCAGTGTCAGAACCATCAAAATCAGTTTGGGGTGAGAAGTAGGGAGAGATTTGTAACAAAGCTATGTTTCTGAAGGCAAATTTTCAGGTTAAAAATCTGGGGATATTTTTTTTGGTAACCATGATGAATTCTGGCCTAGGATGTCAGGGCAGATATATCTCTCCTCCAATTGGATATTCTGTAATACCATCTACCCTCTGTAATAGTAATGGAATATAAATATCCCCCTGTATTGTCTTGGTTTTTGGTGTTAAAACCCAGAGCTTGTGGGATGAACTTGTTGACGTGAAAAGAGAGGGCTGGACTGGGAGGAGCTGGTGACAAAAATTTAGAGAGACACAAGAGAGAGGCAGAAGAACTTTTTGGAAGCAGCACCTTGGAGGTAGAGAGGGACTGAGAGGATTGCTGAAGGCCACTTTGAATTTCCCAGGACTTTTGAGAGCTGCCACCCAGAGCTGCCAAGGACTGAGGAGACATAGCTGTTATGCTGGTACTTTGTCTGTCTGTTTTGATGTTGTTTTGCCAGATTTGTCCACTGGTGAAAGACAGTCCTGTTGTTGCAGAAGTTTGGGAAGCTTGCTGTTGGTTCAGAGCTCCTGGGACTGTTCTGCAGACAGAGAGTGAATTCTGTCCACTGGTGAAGAACAGTGCTGGTGTTGCAGAATTCTTGGAACCTTTCTGTTGGTTCAGAAGCCCTAAAGAAGGATTTTCTTGTTGTATGTTTACAGAAATCCTGGAAGGGGGTTTTGCTAATGTTTTCAGGGGTCCTAGGACTGTTCTGCAGACAGAGAATGAATTAATGAAGAGACTGGCAATGTATCTTGTGGCCTTGCTAAGCTTTGTCTCCCCAGGAACAAAGATTGCTGAGAACTTGCCTTGTGTCAAGATGAAGAAAAGACCTCCATTTGGGTATTAAGTGCTGTGCTCAAACTTGTTGTAACTCTGGGGTAGATTCAATTGAGATCCAGGGGTGGGGAACTTTTGACCTTTTTGTGCTCTGCAATTGAACAAAGGAATGTACTTTACTTAAGATTGGAAACTAATCTCCATTTGAGAAGAGGGGCTTTGTGATGGACTAAATGAAGGTACAGCCTAGGGGTGGAGTAGTATTTAGAAAGGGGACTTTTTAATTGATTAAATGAATATAATGTCCTGGGGTGGGGTAGTACTTGGAGATTATTGAATCACACTTGGTAAATGATGTATTTTGAATGATGTCATATTTTGATTCCCTCTGTTCTTAATTTGTCACTGAATAAAATGGAGAGCACCTATGCTGGTATTCTGAACCTTGGGAAGTTGCCTTTGCTTGGCATTACATTACATTGCACCCTCCTACAGAAATTCCCTATGTGGTCCTGAAACTGTGGTGATTGTTCATTGATTTTTTTAAGTCCCCAGTATTTACTACAAAGTAGATGCAGTTACTTAGAAAACTGTGAAGTCGAGTAGCAGCCATCCTTCTTTGAACACTGGGAATAGAGTGGTTGCTTTGATTAACGGGATCCATTTGCCTTCTTACCTACTTACATCTCCCAGGAATTAATATAATCCCAATTATACCATATTGAGCTTGGAAGAAAATGGGGGCTACCAATATGACTTTTTAGCTTAGAGGTAAATGACAGTTTCACTTTCAATAGTTGTCCTTCCAACAAATAGTTAAGGTGAAATAGGGAAGGCCTAAGGAAAAGGTTCAGTTCAGGTGGAATTTCAGTTTCTCAAGCTGTCCGTCAAATACTGATCCCAGGCACTGAGATTGACTTGGAAATTGGAAAATGGGACCCAGAAGAGACTCCACTAGTTCTTTGGAAGAAAAAGAAAATAGTATTTTCCAATTTGATCATCTTGGATTTGAAAGCCTCAACAGACATATTGTCGAGAGAACTGTTAAGAATGTATTTCCAGGGCTAAGCTAAGAAATAACAGATGGGGGTAGGGAACATTCCAAATGGAGTTGAGAGTTTTTTGGAGTGCTCCAAACAAGTCACTCTAGGGACACCGAGTCCTTTAACTGGAGTCACATTGAACATCTGGTCAATCACTGAAGGACAGTGGTCTTAATTAAAAGGCAAGATTCTTTTTTTTTGCTTATTTGGAGGGCAATTGGGATTAAGTGACTTGACCAAGGTCACATGGCTAGTTTCTTGTGTTAAGTGTCTGAGGCTGTATTTGAACTCAGGTCCTCCTGACTCCAAGGCCAGTGCTCTATTCACTGTGCCACCTAGCCACCCCCAAAGACAAGATTCTAAGGACAGCATCTTTGTAACATCTGAAAGTGCTAATGTTTGTTTGATTAGAATTAAAATGATTCATCTTACTTGCCCTGTCCCTACACAACAACCTTTTCTTGGGTTGATTCCTTTTAACCTTTTTTTTTTAAAGAGTTGCTTCTAAAATTATTGTTGAGTTGCTTACAAACCTAAAAATTATTGTAGAAAATCATCTCTTAATGAACATATTTCCTAGAAGAATTATTTACATTATAACCAGTTCCTAGGTAAACAGATAAAAATCTTCTAAGGTGTATCATTAATCATCTAATTTATTATTATTCCTAGCAGAATAGAGGGGACCTTGGCCCCCTTCGGAAAATGTTGCTGTATCAGAGAATCAAAAATAAATAATTTCCAGATAGATTCAATTTAGAGTCACCAGTGGTTAAATAGTAAAAAATGGTCAATTTTATCTGTGACCATTGAATTCATGTTTGCACTGTATACAACTCAAAACGCATAAATTTAGAGAAACGTACTTCATTCATTCCTTTAACATTCATTCAAAACACATTTATTAAGCACCAGCTGCATATAGAAAAATAACATCCCAATTGGAATGGGTTATAAATAGGGATAAAAACAATTTCAGTCAAACTACATTCCCATAGATTTTGTTATTATGTGCCAACTCTGGCATAAGCACAAATTCTATAAATGAAGATCTAATATGACTTTTAGATTCAATTTTATTTTATTTTCAGCTCCAGATTCTCTATCTCTCCCTGCCCCCTCATCCATCCATTGAGAAGGGAAGAAATAAAAAATCCATTATAATTATGAATTCATGAAAAACAAATTTCCATATTAGCCTTATTCCATCAACAGTAACAACAAAAAACCAAGAAAAACAAAGGTAAAATGTTATATAATTTTTAAAAATCACAGCAAAATGGCACTCAATGACAGCAAAATGAGCAATGTGTTTGCACTGAATTAGCCTGGTTTCCACATTTTAAACTTTTCTTTCTTTCTTTCTTTCTTTCTTTCTTTCTTTCTTTCTTTCTTT
>NW_027187369.1:19677537-19678065 GCF_028583685.1 Petaurus breviceps papuanus
CTTTCTTTCTTTCTTTCTTTCTTTCTTTCTTTCTTTCTTTCTTTCTTCTATCCCAGGGTAGAAAATAACAGAATCTCAGAGATAGGAGAGACCACAGAGTGATATCATATCAAAAGTATCCTTGGTAAGTGAGCAGCTTGGTAGAATTAACATCTCTATCTTTTCCATAAAGCTGAGAGAGAATTTGTTACATACTTTGTTGACATCTAAGTATATGATAATTATATCATTCACTTGATCAGCCAGCTTAGGAACCTTTCCACAAGGAAAAAGAGTATAGTCTGGCATGATCTACTCTTCATCAAGACATGGTGATTTTGTGATCACAAGGATTCTCAACCCTCCCATTAAAAATGTACGTTAGAATTTTTCCAGGAATCATTAAGTTTACTGACTTATTCTTTGCACATATCTCCCCCTTCCTTCCTTCCTTCCTTCCTTCCTTCCTTCCTTCCTTCCTTTCTTTCTTTCTTTCTTTCTTTCTTTCTTTCTTTCTTTCTTTCTTTCTTTCTTTCTTTCTTTCTTTCT
>NW_027187369.1:19678075-19683452 GCF_028583685.1 Petaurus breviceps papuanus
TCTTTCTTTCTTTCTTTCTTTCTTTCTTTCTTTCTTTCTTTCTTTCTCTCTGTCTTTCTTTATTTCCTGCAGCATTCCTTCTTTTCTCTAAGGATCTTTCAGAAAAAAACTGACAGTGTCTCCATATCTGCCAGTTTTTTCAATACTTTGAAGTATTGCTCATCTGAGCCTGGTAACTTCACCTCATTGAGGGTAGCAACCAGGATCTACCATGTTCACACTTATCTTTGTTTTCAACTCTTTTAACCATTTTTATTCTCACTTTGCTTATTCAAAGATAATTCAATTTGGCAGGGAAAATTGAAACAGCATTAGAGTTGGGCCGTAATACTAGCAGGCCCTACCTACCCTAAGCACAGGTCTTGTCCTCTTCTTGAACCTCCTGTTATTTCCATTAATAGCTAAAGAATCCTGGGTAGCAGCTAGGTGGCACTTCAGTGGATAGAGTGCTGGGTCTGGAGTCATGCATACTCATCTTCCTGAATTTAAATATGGCCTCAGACACTTACTGTCTGGGTGACCTTGGGCAAGTCACTTCACCCTGTTTTCTTCAGTTTCCTCATCTGTAAGATGAACTGGAGAAGGCCATGGTGAACCACTTTACTATCTTTGTCAAGAAAACTCCAAATGGGGTTACAAAAAGTCAGATGTAACTGAAATGACTGAACAAAAAAACCTCCACACCCCAGAAGTCTCTGTAGAACCATCCCATTGTTTATCTCTCTGGAGGAGGTGCTACACTTATTAGTCAAGAAGCATTTACAAAACACGAACTATGTATGCCAGGTGCTATGCAAGGCTGTGGAGATACAAAGACTGTACTTGTGATTCCTTTGTTATAGAGAACTCTTATGTAAGAAAATTCTACCAATGCTGATTGTCTAGAGCACTGAGAGTTTAAGCAACTTGCAAAATGTCACACTGTCAGTATATGTTAGAGGCAAGATTTGAACCAATGTCTTCCTGTTTTTGAGGCTGGCTCTCTACTATGCCATGCTGCCTTTTGTTTATATATGTGTATATGGGTGTGTGTATGTATCAATTACTTATATAGGAATATACATACATGCAAAATAGAAGGTAGAAAATGTCAATAGAAATAAGATTGGGTGATACATTGGAAGGAGGGAGAGTGAAGAATTGAAGATGACTTGGAAGTTGCAAAAGTGGACATCTAGAAGGATGGTGGAACCTTTTTTTTCGCTTTTTGGAGGGCAATTGGGGTTAAGTGACTTGCCCAAGGTCACATGGCTAGTATTTTTGTGTTAAGTGTCTGAGGTCAAATTTGAACTCTGGTCCTCCTGACTCCAGGGCCAGTGCTCTATTCACTGCACCACCTAGCTACCCCAGATGGTGGAACCTTTGAATGAATAGGAAGTTTAGAATATAGATATTACAGAGGAAAAAGAATGAATTCTCTTTCAGACAAGTTGATTTGGAGCTGTCTATAGGATATTCAGTTAGAAATGAATATTTCTATAGGCAGTTGGTGCTATGAGACTAAAGCTCAAGTGTGAGACTAGGGCTATTATTGATAAATGGAAATTTCAGTCATCTGCAGAGATGAAAAGGAAGCCCACTGGGGCTGCTATTTCTTCCCTTTCTATCTAAATCTGGATTGAAATTTGGAACTGAAAAGAAAATAAAAATGATTACTTTAAAAAGTAAATGTATGTCTTTGAGGAAGAGTTTCCTGATTGCCTCTGTGGAAAGTCTGCAACTTATACCTTGACTGTGTGCCTCTGACTTTAAGCAAGTTGCTTACCCCATCTAGCTTCAGTTTCCTCCTCTGTTGAATGAAGGAGTTGGACTAGATGTGTTTGAAGGTTTCTTACAGATCTAAAACGTATGATATGGTAGTCTTTTTGACTTCAATAACATGTAGTCTTGAGGCAGTCAATTTTTTTTTTTGCCTTTGTATCCCTATAAGGTAATACATTGAGTGCCTTGCATATAGTAGTAATAAATGCTTATTGCAATGGATAATTGAATTCATCACTCAGTTTGCACTGTGACCTTTTATTCATTTATACTTTGCCTTCCCTGATGTTCTGAGGTAGATGGGCATACTGTGTATATCCCTTCTAGGGCAGAGGCCATTTATTTTGTAATAGTATCTTTCAAAGGGCTGTCTTCCTATCATGAAAGCATCATTGGCAAAACTGACAGAACAGGGAGAATCCATCATTACTCTTTCCTCTAAGCCTTCATATACAAGGAGCTAGGATTCCTCCCTTGACTGTGTGCCTCTGACTTTCTGGACTTCAATAACATACGTCAGCTGCAGTTTTCCTTGGGAACCTCCCTCAGCACCCTGGGACTTCTCACTTTGGAGCATCCATTTGCCCTTGCAGCCTTTCTTAATTTCTACTTTTTCATTATTTCCCTTTTGAAATTCTTCATATTTGTTCCTCCAGATTAATTGCCTTATTGTTTTTTTCTTGTTCTCTAAAATAATCCAGTGGTATTGCATAAGTAACTTAATTTAGGTAGCATTTACATTTTTATTATATTGGCATGACCCATCCCAAGAGCAGTTAATGTCTCCACTCATATAGGTCTGCTTTTATCATTGAAAAAGAATCACTTAGGGGTGGCTAGGTGGCGCAGTGAATAGAGCACCACTCTGGAGTCAGGAGGACCTGAGTTCAGATCCGACCTCAGATACTTAACATAACCCTTACTAGCCATGTGACCTTGGGCAAGACGCTTAACTCCAACTGCCCTGCCTTCCCCCTCCAAAAAGAAAGCATCATTTAGTTGTAGTAGTACAGTTCCTGTGTGAGTCTTGCTAGGTAGACTCCTAAATATTATATATATTCTGTAGTTATTTAAACTTAATTTCTCTTTATATCTCTTCCCATTGGAATTTTGTTGGTAATATAAAGAAAGGCTAATGATTTGTGTGGGTTTATTTTATATCCTACTACTTTGATGAACTTATTGTTTCATTTTTTTTACTTGACTCCCTAGGGTTATGTCTGTAGACCATCATATCATATATAAAAAAGCAAGAATTTTTCCATCTTTGCTTTTTTATTTTTTTCTATATCTAGCATTTTATCATTATATTAAATAATAATATTGATAGTGAACATCTTTGCTCTGCTCCTGATCTTATTCGAAAGACCTTTAGTCTCTCACAATTACATAAAATGCTGAATCTTGGTTTTATATTGAATGCTTTTATGATTTTAAGGAAGGGGATATTTATTACTATGGTTTATAATATTTTAACAGAAATTGATACTGTATTTTTCAAAGTTTTTTTCTGCATCTCTTATGTAATCATACAATTTTGATTATTTTTTTTTATTAATATGGTATGCTTATACTTTTTCCTGATATCAAATTAATCTTGCATTTTTGGTATAAATCCTATTTTGTCATAATGTATAATTTCCTTGATATGTTGCTATCTTATTTAAGATATATGAAACAATATCTATTAGGGATGTTGGTACATAGTTTTCTTTGATTTGTCTTCCTCTGGTTTTAGGTAATAAGACCATAGTACCCCATATTTTCCTATTTTTGCCAAACAGTTCATGTGATATTGGAATTAATCATTCTTTGAATGTTTTGCCTATAAAGCCAACTGGTCTAAGGAGTTTATCTATGGTTTGTTCTATTTCTTTTTCTGATATTGGTTTATTTAAATTCTCTGTTAGTCTGGGTATTTTATGCTTTGTAGATATTCATCTTTTTCATCTTAATTGTCCAGTTTTGGGAATATAATTAGGCAAAATAGTTTCTACTAAGTTTCTTTATTTCTTCCTCTTTTCTTGTATTTTCTACCTTTTCTTGTTATTTCTTTATTTATAACACTTCTGGCATCTAATTCTTTCACCTCTCACCTAGATTATTGCAATATCACTTATTGATTGATTCAATCAGAAAAAGTGTGAACAGGACCTCTCTGCCTCTTGAATAAATCAAAACCATTTAATGAGATCACTACCAAAGGAACTTATGTAAAAGAGAAGAGTCATCTCAAAACCAGGTAGAGATTTCTGTTGTTCTGGCTATCTCTTTGTGGAAAGCGCTCATTTCTTGGAACAGTGATTTTTTTTTGCTTTTTGGGGGGCAGTTGGGGTTAAGTGACCTGCCCAAGGTCACACAGCTAGTTTTTGTGTTAAGTGTCTGAGGCCGCATTTGAACTCAGGTCCTCCTGACTCCAGGGCTGGTGATCTGTTCACTGCGCCACCTAGCTGCCACAGTGAATTATTTTTAAAAACTTTAGTGGAGAAGTGTGGAAGACAGAATATTATACTTCTGTCCATTCAGCCATTTTGAGGAGTGTCCAAAAATTTCTTTTTTCAAGAATAAATCTATAGTATAGATATTTTTCAAACGAATCTTCTTTATTATCATCTTAGAAACAAAGTTGGAAATATACTTTTGTTATTAGCATTAGACTGTTTCCTTCAGCTCTGTCGCTGACATTCCTGAAGTTTGGGCATGCCTTGGTGAATTCTATATCATCACTGAGCTATTACAAGAATATTTAATATTCATGTGTGTTTTGAAGACAGTGCTCAGTGAATTCCACTACCTTCCAAATGGACAAATTTGTGCATATATTGAATATAAATAAAAGATTTGTCACATCCCTAATCAAGAGTAACAAAGATGCATTTTGTGATATGAATCAATGGTACAAAGTATACTAAAGAAAATTATTGACAGAAAAATATAAATATGCATGTTGATTTCATTATGCAATTGATGAAAATATTTTTTGAAAACTTAAACAGAGGTATGAAGAAATAAGGGATGATTTAAACTTTAATTTGGTTTTAGCAACTTATATTTTAGATGCCAGAATCTGAAACTGAGAAATAGTATAGTATAGTGGAATCAGTGTTGTATAGGAAGGGCAAAAGACTTCATTCCAGTCCTTCCTGACAGACATTAGCTAGACTGCCTTCAGTAAATCACTTGACCACTATGAGCCTCAGTTATGCCATCTATAAAATGGGTATAATACTTGAAACAAGTACCTTACAGGATTATGAGTGGTACTTATCAGTTGAATGTAAGCTTCTTAAGGTAGGGGCTATTTGTTTTTATGTTTGTATACACAACACCTGATACAATGTGTGACTCATAGTAGATACCTGATAAATGTTTGTTGATGGATGAATATTAATTTAGTCTATAGGGTCCTCACTTTAGAGTTGGATGAGAACTTAGAAGTGGTCTTCTCCAAGTCTCTGATTTTACAAATGAAGAAGTGAGATCTAAAGACATGAAATGATTTCCTCAATGTCATATAGGGAGTGAAGGAACCAGAATTAGAACTCAGGTTCTCTGACTCCAAATTACATTATATATATATATATATATATATATATATATATATATATATATATAT
>NW_027187369.1:19683852-19705447 GCF_028583685.1 Petaurus breviceps papuanus
ATATATATATATATATATATATATATATATATATATATATATATATACATACACACACACATACATATATATATATACACACACACATATATATATACACACATACATATATATACACACACATACATGCACACATACACACACGTGTGTATGTATATATTACATTTGGAGTCAGATATATACATATGCATATATAGATATGTATACATGCAATATATAGTATGTGGTGTATATAGGTGTATATGTGCATGCACGTGTACATGTATGTGTACATGTATGTGTATGCATATGTATATATGAGTTCATGTGCGTGTATATGTGTGCATATGTATGCATGTGCGTATATATATGTTTATGAGTATGCATGTGTATGTACATATGTATATGTGTATGCATATGTATAGGTATGTGCATGTGTATGCATGTATGCACACGTATATGTGTGTTGTACGTGTGTGTGCATATGTTTATGTATATGTGTATGCATATGCATATGTATGTGTATGTGTATGTGTTTATGTATGTGTATGTGTGTATATATGTATGTATATGTATATATGACCTTGGCTAGTTTGCCTCTCTTTAGGCAGCGTGGGGGTTCCCTGTTCCCAGGGACTCACCAATTTGTTGCTAGATTTAGTGTGGACATTCAGTTGGTTTCACCCACTGAAAATCAGAACTGTTCTGCTCAAGAGATCCACCAGCCTCAGCCACCCCAGTACCAGGAATTGCAGGTCTGCACCACTTACACCAGGCTCCAGTAGGCTTTCCACTGGGTTCTTTGGCTGCCTGGATACAGAGTCACTGAGTCATAAAATAACTGAAAGGGAATGCAAACCAATAATATATGTCAAGTGTTTTATAAACCATAAGTGTAAATTATCATTCATTTATTAAGCCTTGTCTATGTGCTGGGCACTATTTTAAGTGCTAAGGATACAAATGTAGCAAAAGAGTCCCTGCCCTCAGAGAGCTTACATTCTCACAGGGGAAGGCAACATGTATATGGGAGTGGTAGCCAAAGAAGCAGTGTCTTAAAGGGCACTTTCTAGACTCAATGGTACTATCATTCGATTATTGAGCCCAGAGCAAGCAGTAGAAAAGAAAGTTGGGGAGAAAAGTTGGTACTCTCAAGTAAATAGCAGGATCATGAATGTTGTATGGTTCATTGAGATGGGGAGCTTGGTCTTTCGCCGGCTAGTGCTAGTGAGCTAATTGAGTTAGCACTGCCTGGTTACTAAACAAGCCAGCTCATCCCCAGGAATGGAGTTCCAAAGCTTAGCAACAGGTTCATTCTTCCAGGGATGAAGGGCATTTGGTGGGCAGGCTGCTTTAGGTGAGAAGTGGCACAGTACTGGGACTGGTGGCAAGATGGCCAGGTGGGCAGCTGAATTGGATGGAAAGTGTGGCCTGGCCTGGTGATCTCAGGCCAGTAAGATATAGTGGGCTAGGTGAACAATAATAATTCTTATTCCAAGTCCTATTTTACAAATGGGATTAAGCCTTCTCACAGTATGTTAGTGTGTCTTCTAATCATGTTGCTATCAGACTTTGGTTGCCAAGGGAGGTTTGCTTTAAGTTTCAGTATCTGCTTTGTCTCTTTCCTTCAATGTGTTATGGTTGTTTAGCATGACAGATTCCATTGACATTTTGGTATACAGACAAAATCATTTGTTTGAGGAGAAACAATACACATAGAGGGAACACATGCTGAAATTTAGAAAAATGAGAATCTTAAAAGAGGTATGAGAGCGATATAGTCATTATGACATGCAAAAACAAGAGAAATGAGGATTCTTTTAGGATTAAAATACCTGAAATCAGAATGATCAAATCTGCTTTACTAGTTATTTAACATGACTTTCCAAATGGCCAAATTCACATACATGTTGAACATAAATAATGTCATCAGTGTCTTTAAAATATAAATAATCATTACCATAATTAGAGGGTTTTGTGCCTCAGGCAGAGATCACAGAATGCCACACAGTAATGAGGGGGTGAGGAGCATGGTTCATGGATCATCATGCTGTGAGGGGGGGCAGTAGAGAAAATGCTCAGGGACCACTGGATCAAGGGCACTGCTCAAGGGCTGCCCCTTGGGGGTATAAAAGAAAAGAACTCACCGCAGCCTATCATATCATAGCTGCCTATTTTTAACTCCATATCTTTGCTAACTAGGTGCTAACATTTTTCTTTTCTGCTCAAGAACTCTAAGTGCTGACAGAGCCTTCTAAATTGTGTGCCCTGGCACAAATTCCCCATTGCCCAACCCTGGTAATGTCTTTGTAAATCATATTTATACTGTCTTCAAAAGCTATCCACTTTTCAAATATTATTGGGAATGCCTTTTCTGTTAGCCCTTACATACCTCCAGAAGACAAAATGAAAAGTGCTGTAGATGCCAAATTACAGTTTGGAGTTAAAAAGATTTTTAAAAATCCTTTTAAAAAATGTTTAATATGACTAGTTCTCCAGCTTTTTAATCACTTAGTCTTCTTGCTTCTCTTTTGATTTCTCCCCCTTGTTATCCTTTCATCATTTAATTATAATTCATCATTAACACATACATCAATCATGCCCCTACCTCTGACACATACTGGCCATGTGACCATAGACAAGCCATTTCAGCTCTCACTAATCTAAGTAACTCACTAAGACTCCAAGTTGCCAAGAAGAAATTGACCTGAATTGGTAGAGGGAATTTCCTCATTCTAGAGATCTGTATATTTATGAAATAACAGACCAAGCCTTTCTAATGTACCACACTGCAGTGAATGCTTGAAAGAGAAAATAGTGAAGAGAAAAAAAAAACAACAGCCCAGAGTCAGAAATTTTCTTTCCAGTAATTTTTGGAGCACCCACCATAGGTTAAATACTATGGGGAACTAGGGAAGTAGAACATCTGGGCATTCAAAGAGTCTGTAATCAGTTGGACAAAGGTACAAATCTAAAGCTTAATATTTAATTAAACAGGGGCAGCCAGGTAGCACAGCGAGTAAGAGCACCGGCTCCAGTGTTGAGAAGACCTGGAGATCAAATCCCAGGCTCAGACACTTAGCACCCACCCAGAAACACCTGGCCTTGTAACCTTGAGCAAGTTACTTAACCCCAATTGCTTAGGGGCAGCCAGGTGGCTCAGCGAGTAAGAGCACCGGCTCCAGTGTCGGGATGACCTGGATCAAATCCGGGCTCAGATACTCAGCACCACACCCAGAAATAATAACTGGCCATGTAACCTTGAGCAAGTTACTTAACCCTGATTGCTTTAAAAAAAAATATTTAATTAAACATTTATTAAGATACTTCTGCATAACTGAGCTAAAGGGCAGGGCATGCAAAGATAAAAAGAAATAGTGCTTTCTCTTAAGGAGCTTGAGTTCTAGCATGGGGAGGGGAGTGGGGAGTGAGAAATAGCTTGTGCACCAATGATTAAATGCAAATATATGTAAATAAGTTAAAAATGGAGGAGAAGTAGAAGAATACCAACTGTTGTAGAAATCATACCTTTTGTAGGAGGTACTCCTTGAAATGAGATAGGGGTACCTAGAGGCAGAATTGTGGAAGACTATCCTATGCCTGTGCGCTATTCTGTACAAAGATCTGGAGAAAGGAGATGGGATGTCATTTAGAGGACATTTCAAGCAGGCCAGTTTGGCTGGAATATCGAATGTGTCAGGACTATTTGAGTGTGAAATCATCCTAGAAAGATAAATTGGCAGACTGAGAAGGACTTTAAATGCCAAGCAAAAGAGTTTTTATTTTATCCTAGAAATAATAGGGAGCCACCAAAACTTCTTGAGGGAGGGATGTGACCAGATCTGGACTTTAGAAATATCAATTTAGCAGCTGTATCTAGGATGGATGGGAGAGAGAAGAGGCTGAAAGTATCATTGCCAGATAGGAAGTTATTGCAATAGTCAGAGTAAAAGGTGACTCATGATCTGAATTAGGGTGGTTGTGTGAGTAGAGAAAAGAGGAGAGATGTGAGAGATGTGGAGTAGATTCCACAAGCCTTGGTAATTAATTGGATATGGGGAGGGTGAGCTAAGGGAGACAGAAGAGTAGTTGGATGAATTCTAGGCTGCAAACCTGAGTGAATGAAAGAATGGTGGTGCCATCCATGGAAATAGAGAAGTGAGTTCCAGATTAGACATCACGTTTGAGATGCCAATTGGATGTGGGACTGTGGCTCGGGAGAAAGATCAATGTTTCATGGATGTTGATCCCCAGATTAACTAGATATCTTTATTGAGCTAACCAGTGTTGTGTAAACAAAGCCATAAATTTATAGATTGCATGGTTTTGACACCTTTCTTGGAGCAATATCCTGGTCAAGGGAGGCAGCTTACTGACTCAACACTGAGGTGAGAGTGTAGGGTGGGCTAACCAGCCAATAGAGAAAATAGAGCTGGGCTGTATCGAACCATTGCTACAGCAGCAGGCTGGAGTAGTTAGTAGCATTACTAGGGCTTTGTAAGAAAGCTGAATGCATGTTAACAGGTGCTAATGGATTTAATTAGTTTGGACCAATTTCTTGCCTTTTAGAAGGCACTATATTTTCACAGTGAGAGTTAGACACCCATGAGCTTCTAGGGATTTGGAAAGGTATCATTATATTGTCTGAGTTTCCTGAAGAGAGAATGCCCAGTAAGAGAGAGGGAAAAGGAGGGAAAAGAGGAGGTGAGAGGGCAAAAGGAGCGTGGCAATTTAAAAGGTTTGAGAGATATAGTTTCAGGGTAATCTAATCATTTTATTAATAAGGCAAACACTTATTAATAAAAAGATGGTCATTTGACTGTCTCTTAGACCAAAGACAATCATGATGGTGGGCTCAGGAGTGGCAATCAACTCTGGTTAACACAATAGGAAGTAAGCTATATTAAAATGAAAGGCTGAGAGTGACATCATGTCACCCTTGGACTGAGAATATTATATATACTCAGACTTTGGGTGATAATCTAACAAAGAATTTATCACCACCCAAACCTGAGTAGAACAGAATAGGCTTCCTTCCCCACCTTAGAAATTCCCTGTAAGGTCTGACCAAGATTGAGGAGGGTTCATTCTACCTCATTATCAGTAATGTCTTTTAAGAGACTAAACTTTTTACTTTTAAAATCAGGACTTAGAAGAACAGGATAACTCTCGACCTCCCCAAGTTATTGGCTACTAATAATCATTTCTCTCAGGAGGGAGGGAGGGAAGAAGAGAAGAAAGGAAGGAGGGAGGAAGAGGGGGGGTGAGAGAGAGGATGGATGGATGGATGGATGAATTAAAGGACACTTGCTAACTATGTAACCTTGGTCATATCATTTAACCTTTCTGGGTTTAAACTTTCTTGGTTCAGTTTCCTCTTCTATAAATTGAGGAGAGTGTAGATTAGATGGAAACATGGTACAGAGGAAAGAGACCTTGGGGATCAAATGAACCTAGGTCTAAATTTTGCCTGTTTTATTTTCTACCTGTATGACCTTGGGCAAGTCATTTAATCTTCTTAGGCCATGGTTTCCTCCACTGTACAATGAGGGCCTTGGACTAGATGGCCTCTGAGGCCCCTTCTAACTCTAGGTCTAGTTTTTCCTATGAATTTAGCACTTCTAAGGTGCCTTCTAATTCCACATATGCTATATTCCATCCTGATTTCAGCCTGAATCAGATTAAAATATAATTGGAAAATATTTAACAAAAATAAATAAAAATACAATAGAACATGGATAATGTTACTATTTGGTTTTCTAAGTCAATTTTCAGCTGGCAGGGATCCTTAATTGTTGTATTAGTGGTCTTCTTTCACCATACTGAACTCCACCTTCCACATCTTGAACCTAAGTTTAGTACTTTCTTTTTATTTTTTTTGAGGGGCAGTTGGGGTTAAGTGACTTGCCCAAAGTCACACAGCTAGTAAGTGTGCCAAGTGTCTGAGTCCAGATTTGAACTCAGGTCCTCCTGACTCCAGGGTCGGTGCTCTATTCACTGCACCACCTAACTGCTCCCAAGTTTAGTACAATGTGCTCTTATTAAATTTCATATCAGATTCAGCCTAACATTCTAGTCTGTCAGGATCTTGTTTGTTTCTTGACTCCATCACCCATGTGTTAGCTATCCCTTTCAGCTTTGTGTCATGTACAAATTTGATGCGTATACCATCTATGCTTTATCCAATTAATTGATAAAAATTAAAACAGAACAGGAAAAAACATCCATCCATGGGACACTCCACTTCTAAATTGTAAAAGAACTATTTCTGGATGAATGAATGGATGGATGGATGGATGGATGGATGGATGGATGGATGGATGGATGGATGGATGAATGGATGAATATGCAAAACACTGTGCTAAACTCTGGGGATACAAGGAAAATGTTATGACAGCCAATACCCTCAAGGAGTTAATGTTTTAACAGAAGACACAGAAGCTTCCAGTGGCAAGTCAGATGAAAAAGTCCTATGGCCCTTAGGGCTGCAGGAGCAGAGCAAATGGTAAAGACCTCTTCTTTCATATCACTTGTGCTGATAAAATGACATCAGTTTCTGAGGTCAAACCAAAGATTGTCTTCACTGCTCTTATATGAAAGAGAGATTTGGGAAACACGTAAGCTGTTGGAAGCAGTTTGGTTTGTAACTTTCTGCATGACCTGAGCAATATTTCAGGGTTTGGTGACAGACCGATTATTTTGGGTGAAGGACAAAGAAAAATCAAAGATGAATCCAAATCGATGTCTGGGGTGCTGTCAGTACCAGAGGATGTGACACGATCTGAGAGTTTGGGAGGAACACTTTGGACATATTGAGTCTGAAATAATGACAAGATTTTGCAGACCCCTTCCTCCTGATATTTTCATGGGAGGAAAACTAGAGCAGGGGTATATCTATACAGGCTTGTTGTAATGTTCCAAACATCATTACTGCACAGTATTATATAGTAAATAAACTATTATCTCAGCACCAAACTTTGGCATGATATGTGTACTAGGTATTCCCTTTTAGATTGAGAGAGTAAAACCTTCTACCTCTCTTTGTGATTTACCCCCCAGCAGTCTGTGAGCTCTCTGAAGACAAGGACTATGTCTTGTCGAAACTTTATATTTCCCCCAGAATCTAGCACAGTTCTCTGTACACAGTAGGTATTTAACAAGTGTTTGTTATTTGAACGAATTGAAATTAATGATTATTAAAGATATTTTTATGAAAATAATATTTTATTGTTTTGGAGATCTTTATGTCTCCTTATTATCGCAACTATGTTATATTAAACTTAGGCAAGAAATGGGAATAATAAAGATGATGATAACCTTTGCCTTTTTTCCATGTCACATTTTTGGAATTGATGGATCAGTTAAATGGGTCCTGTTAAAACCGCAGTATTTGTTCATAGTGCTTTCTTCTTATATTTCCTGGTTTTAATTTGATCTTGATTTTAATCTTTGCCTTAGCTAGTCTGTGGTCAGGCTGCATATAAACAGTTGATTCTGATATGACACACACTAGTAACCAGCAGTTTTCCTGGCTGAAAGAGCTCAGAAATTTCCTTAGCCAGTAAGCAATTGATCTCCTTGACAGGCAGAGAGAGATGGCAGCCAAGGGCAACACTGTTTTAGAATACAAAGTATTTCTTAGATTCTTACATGGGATGGTGGATACAGTAAAAAACAATAGAAGCAAAAATAAGTCTACAGAAATCTTGGCATGAGACCTGGCAGGGCCTTATCGTACTAAAATAGTTCATAAAAGAAAATGGGAAAGCAAAGAGGAAATAGAAGTAAAAGAACAGATTTGTCAGTGTTTGTATGCCAATCTATTTTCATCATCACTGACACAATAACCACCATATTCAACCCAAACATTTCAGTCCAAGATGTTAGTGAAAATGACCATTAAGAGGAAGAAATTGAGAAAAATGGCTAGACCAGACCAAGTACACCCCAAAGAAATCTCTGCTGGAAGACACATAGTTTTGGAAACGTTGGAGGCTCAGAGGGGAAGATATTAAAAGTATGGAGGAAAAAACAAGGGAAAAAAAAACTAGAGAGAACACAAATAATCATTGACTCATACCTGCTTTCTCATCTCCAGAAAATCTTTATGGAAATATACACATATCTGGGGTATCCTTGGAGAAATGGGGAAAAGACAGTAGGAAGAAGGATTTCATCAACAAACAAACAACAAACAAATCACATATTCCCAGTCATACAATTGACTGAAAGGGTCAAAGAAAGCAAAATCTCATTGTCTTAATTATTTGTTGATTACAAAAAAAGACATTTTACTTGCCACTTGACTCAAAAAAGGAGACATAGCATGCCTATGACAACACTATGGTTTTGGGACTCACTGATTTGGAGAAGTATCTCTTGCCTATGGGTTGGTAACTCACTCATTGATTCAGGCAACAAATGATTCACGTGTGCCTGCTATGGACATAGTACTTTGTTAAGGGTTATTGGGGCTCTGCCATATTGACTAGTCTCCTAGCTATGCATATTTGCACAAAGGTGGCATTTTTGGTTTTGTGTTTTTCAAAGAGTAAAAGAAGTGGGAAGAAAATATTTTTTCATTAAAAAAAACTTAAGAAGTATAAAGCATGTTACTCATATTTAGGGATATGACACACCTTGCAGCACTGATGGAGATGCTGCTGGCATCAGATCTGTGGTGCACAGGAAAACTTCCAGAAATGAATTCAGTCTCACCAAAGGGAAATATTGTCATGTTGGGGCTTAATATATGAAATGGGCTGACCTCCTACATAAGTGACTGTTTTTACCCACCTTACCGTTCATCAATCCACTTAGACATATTTCTGTTTTTCAGCTGCCCATAGGTTTTGTCCAGTAGTTTTGAAATGAATAAAACCAAATCTCACCCAATTGAGGTATATTTTTAGGTTCAAAAATTATAGAGGGAATAGAGAATTACAATGAATGCCTTTTTTCCTCATCCTTTAATAGCATAATAATAATTAGCCAGGACTTTTTATGTTTTTCAGGTTTATTGATCACTGGGTTATTGAGTTCAATTATTTCTGATTCCTCCCTGTCTAGTTTGTTCCATTCCTCTAGTTTTTAAAAACACTTTATTTAAAATATTCTTTTCTTTTTAAATTGAGTTCTAAATTGTCTTCCTCTCTCCCCTGCCCACTGAAAAGGCGAGAAAATAATACGAATTATACATGTGAAATCATACAAAACATATTTCCATAGTACCCATATCGCAAAAAGTGAGAAAATTACACTTCAATTTGGCACTCAGAGTTCATCAGTTCTCTCTTTTTTCATCACGAGTCCTTTAGAATTGTCTTGGATCATTGCATCGATCACAGTAACCAAATCTTTCATAATTGATCAGCAATGTTGTAACAATGATCAAAAGGAGGCTAAAGGGGGGTAAAGGATGAAACCAGCATGATTTTAAACTCCCAAATATAAGGAAGAGAGATAGGAAGGGAATCTAATTTGACATGAGATTCTTTCATGAAAGTTCTTCCTCCACTTTGCAGGGGCCTATGCTCTGCATCATCATAGGATTTTCTGCACTGAGTTTATTATGGACCTTCTGATGTGTTGAAAATGCAGTATCACCATGACATGACCCACTAAAATAATTTCTTGATAGTTTATTGCTAGAAGTGTTCCAATATCATAATAAGAGCTTCACCAATTATATGGTTCTTTCCCCACTCCAATCCATCCTCTATTTAGCCACCAAAGTTGTTTTCCTAAAGCACAGGTCTCACAATGTCACCCCCCTGCTCAATAAGTTTCCATGACTCCATGTCACTTTGCTCTCTTTGGCATTCAAAACCATTCATAACCTTTCCAGTCTTCTTATATCTTACTCCCTAACATGCACTCTTTAATCCAGTGACACTGGCCTCTTTACTGTTCCACAAACAAGACACTCCATTTCTCTGCTCTGAGAATTTTCTCTGTTTCCCATTCCTGAAATGTTCTCCTGCCTCATCTTCACCTACTGGCTTCCCTTAAGTCCCAACTAAAATTCCATTTTCTATAGGAAGTTTTTCCCTACTCTTCTTAATTCCAGTTCTTTCCCTATTTTAAATATTTCCCATTTATCCTCTATATAGCTTGTTTGTATGAATTTGTTTGTTGTTTCCCCCATTAGATTGTGAGCTCCTAGAGGGCAGGTACTATTTTTTGCCACTTTTCATGTCCCTAGTGCCTAGCACAGGTCCTTTATAAATTTTTGACTGACATGGTTTCCTGACATAGAACCCAACATATTGAGATGGCCTTTATTTTTATTTGATTTGGAAAGGAATTAGGATCATATTTTTCAATTAATTGTTGATTTATGTAGATTTATGTATGACCAAATCCCAACAATTCTCTTCACCTCCCACATGGTTTCACTCAATCAACATCCAAGATATTGAAATAAATGGTCCAGGGATTATTTTCTAGAGCAAAGTCTGGAAATCGTGAAGCCCAGACATCTATTTGATGACCATAAGAAACGAATTGACTGAGCTATGACAAAGCTTGTGGTCTTTTGGTATACCCAGTTTCATTTTCCCATTCCTAGGCAAAGTCAAGGGAGTCAGGGTTGAACTAAAGTGGCACAGTTCTCAGGAAATGAAAATGGATCAACTGTTTGCCTCCTTCATAATGGAATTTGTTGGGTGGTAGCCAAAAGTAGGCTTAGTCTTCCAATTGAAATGGGAATTTTGAAGGAAATTAGATATAGGGGATTAGTCTGTGGCTCTCAAAGACATGAGACTCCAGAGCTAGCTGTATTGGAAAAAAAGAGAAAAAGAAAATGTGCTCAACACCCAAGTACATTTATCCCATGAATGAGTAGACACTTGAGATTTACAACCAGAGACAACAGACAAAAGGAACTGGAGTATAGGGAATTAGCAATGGAGCCAATGAAAAGAGTGCAAAGAAGCTATTTAATGACTAGGCCAGGGGTGGGGAACCTGTGGCCTCAAGGCCACATGTGGCCCTCTAGGTCTTCAAGTATGGCCCTTTGGCTGAATCCAAACTTTGGATTTGCCCCTGAGTACCTAGAGGGCCATATGTGGCCTTGAGGTCCTTGAGGTTCCCCACCCCTGGACTAGCCATTTCTTGGTTTTCCTACACAAGCTTCTGTTGTCAGTCTCCAAGCGGAAGTTACCATTTGCCCACACACAGGCTGGAATAGTATTTAATAATCCTGGGTCACCTCTATGCTGCAAGAGGAGGGCCTTAGTAGAAGGTCTCCCCCATCAAAAACGGAAGGGGAGACATGAATAACTCTCACAGAGATGACAGGCAAATGGGATGAGCTTTCCTGCTGGAGAATGGACTGCTACACATTCACTTAATGGGCTACACAATCACTTAATTGAGTGATGTTTTTAATTTAAATCAGAGGTTCTTAAACTGAGTTTTGTGTACCCCTGTGGGATCTGTGGATAGATTTTCAGCAAAGTTGGTTTTTTAAAAAAATATTTTGGGGCGGCCAGGTAGCACAGAGAGTAAGAGCACCGGCTCCAGTGTTGAGAAGACCTGGAGATCGAATCCCGGGCTCAGACACTTAGCACCCACCCAGAAACACCTGGCCGTGTAACCTTGAGCAAGTTACTTAACCCCAATTGCTTAGGGGCAGCCAGGTGGCTCAGCGAGTAAGGGCATTGGCTCCAGTGTCGGGATGACCTGGATCAAATCCGGGCTCAGATAATCAGCACCACACCCAGAAATAACTGGCCATGTAACCTTGAGCAAGTTACTTAACCCCAATTGCTTTAAAAATATATATATTTTGATATTTATATTTTAATATAATTGGTTTCCTTTGTAACCCTATGTGTTTTATTGTATGCATTAAAAAAACGACAAGAAGTATTCTGAGGAGTCCATTGACTTCTAGACTGCCAAGCCATGATAAAGAAGAAGCACAGATATAGATAGTTTCCTTCATTCCATTTAGTTTTTCCTTTTACCCTACCTTTTCTCCCTGGAATAATGACTATTGAGTAGAAGTTGGTGGTTTTCAGGTATAAGAAAAAATGGAAAAAGAAAGGTGAAATTATTCATGTGCCAAGAGTGTTGGCCTTTGAGTCAGAACGCTTGGGTTTGAGTCTTGAGTCTGATATCCACTACAGGGGTAGGGAACCTGTGGCCTGAATGCCACATGTGGCACTCTAGGTCCTCAAGTGCAGCCATTTGACTCTATCCAAAAGCATTAGTTCTGTAAAACTTGGACTCAGTCAAAGGGCTGCAGCCAAGGACTTAGAAGGGTATGAGGAGATTTGGAGCTGTGATTTTGTAGAGCTGTGATCTTCTAGAATGGAAAGGCTCTTCCACTAACACAGATCAGGCATTCCTATAATGTGAAGTCTTCCAGATTTGCCTGGGGCACTGAGAGCTGGAGTGATCTGCCAAGGGCCATACAGTCAGGATTTGTCAAAGAAAGGATTGGGGCCCAGTGCTTCCTGCCTCTAACTTATTTCCAGTTATCCTCCCCACCACACTGCCTCATACAGAATGATGATTCCTGAACTTTTTGCCTTGGAGACAAAAGACTGGGTTTAAGGTCAGGAAACCCCACTGAACAGCTGTGTGACCTTGTCAAATTACCTGCTTGAACCTTTGCAAAATGGGGATAGCAATCTTTCCATTGTCTCATTTCATGGATTCAATGACAGAATGGTCATGAAAGAGCTTTGTTGCTCCTTCAAGACCTGGGCAATGTCTCCCTCCAGAAATAATCAAAGCCCAGAGTCTTAGAGCAGTTCATTTGAGGGCCTTGCCCAGTCTCACATAGCTAGTAATAGCTCACATTTAGAAAGTACTTGAAGGCCCCCTAAAACACTTGACATAAATGATCTCATGGTGTCATGTAAACCCAGGTATCCCTGACTTGTACTCCAACACCATCCATTATACTATTCTGCCTGACCCACGACCAGAAAAAGAAATAGTCTTTCCAAATAGTGTATTGCCTATTGAGGTGCAAGAATTGATTTCTAAGGTAACCAAGAAAAAACTCTTTCCGTCCAATTGAGACTGACCTCGGTATTCTCCACAATATTCATATTAGGGCTTCTACCTGCAACCTCTCAGACTAATGTGTTCAGAGTGCCCTCAGGCCCTTCCCTTGCTGTCTCCTGTAGCTTAAGCAGTTGGAAATCTGTAGGTCTTCTCCCTGCTCACATCAGCAGCAGATGCTTTTGTACAGGTTGACCTCTCTAGCCAGGTTAGTTCAAACTCCAAATCAGGTTGATCTTGGGTACGAAGTTATGGTGATAAGAGCTGTGAAAATTCTGTACCAGAGGAAGCTGCGCCCTTTCAGAAGTTTCATGGTGCTCATTTAATTGTAGTTAGTGTTCCTGTCACTATAATCTCTTCTGCTAAAATTTAGTAAACTCACCTACTTTGCATAGTGGTCAAACAGTCCTTGGAGTAAGGGAGTCTAGGCCTTTCCTGCCTGGAAAGAGGCTCTTTGATTGAGATGTGATATTTCATCCTTCATGATGAGTAAGCCTCAGGGCATAGCTATAGAGTCAGAGTGCTCAATAAACTTAGGACATTTAAATTAGGACAGCCATCAGAAGGGAGGTAGACAACTTTTCAAATTAGCCACCACAAGATGTCCTGCTGCCAGGTCAATGCAAGCAGTGGCATTAGTGTGAGTCACAAAGACTTGGCAAAATGGCCGCCATTACAAAGCTACCAGTTCAGGGCATTTCTTTTTGTGGTTTAGACTCTTAAAGGGTTTAATCAAGGCTTTAGTAACTTTGCCTGAAATTATAGGATTCCGCCACAGTGTGGCAATGGATAATCACAGTTTCATTGAGTAGAAATTGGAGCTTATCTGAGCCAGAGACATTTGAACACTGTGGTGAAGTGAAAAGGTGCAATATTTTGAGTTGGATGACTTGGGTTTGAATCTTGGTTCTCCTACTGAACTACCTCTGTGATCTGGAGCATCTCTTAGAGGAGAAGGGAGAACTACTTGATTTCTAGTGATCTCCCCAACTCCAAATCATATCATTCAAGCCCAACAGTCTCATTTCATAGAGGAGAGATGAAATGGAGGCACAAAAAGGAGTAGTCACAATCAGCTGGCATGGGCATATTGGGAACAGATCATTCTGGAATAACTTCATTTTCTTAAAGGTTGAAGAGAGGTGTTTGTATTTTATCAAATTTTACCTGGTCTTATTACATAACTGGGGTGGCTATGTGGCACCATAATGGATAGAACACTGAGTCAGGAGAGTCAGGAAAACTCAACTTTATGATTTTAAATCCAGCCTCAGACACCTATTAGTTGTGTGTCCCTGGGTAAGTCACTTCACCCTGTTTGCCTCAGTTTCCTCATTTGTCAAATGAACTGGAAAAGGAAATAGCAAACCATTCTAGTACATTTGCAAGAAAACCCCAAATGTGATCACAGAATGTTCATGACTGAAAAATGACTGAATAACAACAAAATTACATGACTGACTGACTGATTTGGTAGTAGCACACCAGTGCTAATTGTGACCCTGACTGCACTGAAATCTTTTCATCTTTCTAAGCCATTTGTGAGTTGACCCTTTGAGGTTCCTCATCAGAGTGCAGCCCAGCTTTTTCTCCTCTCCCCCCAATAAAGTCCATGCCAGCTCTACATGTCTATCATTCTGGGGTCACTTGAGATGGGTTCTAAAATATGGGTGAGATTTTACAGTTCCAAATCTTAATCTTCTTAAGAGAAAGTGCCCCACTACTGAATGGTCATGTTTATGGACCTATCACTTGGTCAGAAAATTTTTAGTCAAATAGCACCAAAGAACAGCTAGTATGTATCCCACATGAAATAACTAACTAGCCATATCCCCTGGGCATTCCTTAGGTAGCAGAAAGTTCCCTTGATTTAAAAAAATGAACAAATAAAAATGAGAATATCTAGACAGAGGTACCATGTTTGACACCTTACCTTTGTGGCTATTATTAATTCTGATTTCTCAACATTTCTATCAGTGATCCTTAGTCAGAACATCTAATAGTTATTTTTATCATTTTTAAAAAGTTATATTTCAAGCTAGAATGGAATTCATGGAAAGGTTTCAGGTTGATGATGTCAGAGGGAATAATTAACATTTAAAATGAATAAAAACAATTACAACTGTTTCCTGGAATTCTGGAAGTACTAAAACAATCTAATAATGAGGTCTTATTCAATGCATTACTTGAATGGTAATTAAATCACATGCTGTAATTGGCAACAATGAATCTCAGCTTTTGATTGATGACTTTTGATGGGGAGAGGAGGAAATCTTTTTACCCTGTCCTTATTGGAAAAAGTGAATTTTCAATTATCAAAAAGGTCCAGAATCACAAAACTCAGAATCAGAAGGGACCTTCTAAACCAAGATTGTTTTGAGGTAAATTTCTATATAGCCACACCTCCCCTATTGGTGCTTGTGAAGTTTATTTATCATCCCCATGGGCAAGACTTTGTTTATCCTTGTCAAATTTTATCCCATTAGATTCAGTCCAGGTTTTTAGCCTCCCATGATCTCCATGGATCCCAACATGGCATTCAGTGTGTTAGCTATCACTCCTTATGCAAATTTGATAACATGCCATATGTACCTTTAGCTAAGCCATTAGTAAAAATGATTTTGAGCAAGGTAAGCAGTACAGCACCAAGCATAGATTACTTTTTTCAAGTTGACATCTAGCTGTTAATATCTACTCTTTGGATCTGATCATTTAATCATTAGGAAGGAAGGAAGGAAGGAAGGAAGGAAGGAAGGAAGGAAGGAAGGAAGGAAGGAAGGAAGGAAGGAAGGAAGGAAGGAAGAGAGGACGGGAGAGAGAAAGAGAGAGAGGGAACAAAGAAGAGAGAAGAAGAGAAGAAGGAAGAAGGGGAAAGGGAAGAGGGGAAGGAAGAAGGGAGGGAGAAAGAAAAGGAGAAAGAGAGGAAGGAGGTGAGAAGAAAGGAAGGGAGGGAGGAAACAAGCATATATTAAGTGCCTACTTTGTGCCAGGCACTGTGCTAAGTGCTTTACAAATATCATCTCGTTTTACCCTCACCATAATTCTGGGAGTTAGGTGTTATTATGATCCCCATTTACAGATGAGGAAACTGAGGCAAACAGCAGTGGTCACCCAGCTAGGAAGTAACTGAAGCAGGATTTAAAATGAGATTTTCCAGGCCTAGCGCTCTAGCCGCTACAGCACCACCTAGCTGCCTTTAGCTAGCAATCCACCTAGGTATACAATTGTCCTCTAACTTGCATTTTGTACCAAAAAAAGGCAGAGGCGTGGAGGTGTTAAGGGCGTGGTTAAAATCTAGTTAAGCTTTATATACAAATTTTCCTCCTATTAGTCTAGTGATCCTGTTAAAATAGTCATTGTGGTTTCTCTGTAGCTGATTGAGAGTAGTCGACCTCAGTCAGAAAGACCTGAGCTCTGATGTCTGCTAGTTGTGTGATCTTAGATAAGTCATTTCACCTCTCCAGGCAGTTATCTGTGGCTGGGAGCTGTAGAGAATATATTGAGCTTAATTAGCCATTCCCTATACCAATGAAATCAGCAGCTCCTGTCCCTGTCCCTACGAGGACAGAGAGATGGAGCTGAGAAAATAGAATTAGTTGGAGGCTGGGTCTAAAATAGTAGACATTCTTGCCTTAATGAAGCCATGATGGCTCTTTGTGATCATTGCTTTTTTCTAGCTATTCAGTAATTTTCCCTTTAATATTCTATTCTTGAATTTTGCCAGACCTAGAAGTCAAACTCATTGGCCTATGGTTTTCAGATTTCATTTACCATTTGAAATTTTGACTATGTACAGTTTGAGAAAACTACATTTATTAATATTTCTCAAAGGGTTTCTTATTTTATCACTAAACCAAATTTTGATGATCCATTTATCCTAGAATATTCATTTAAATCTCACTTTCTGATAACTTCCTTCCTAATACCAATCTGGCATTCAGGAGATATTACCAAAATGCCCACAGGTTGGCAACATTTTCTCTACTCTTGTGTTTATTTTTTTAAGATCTTTGGACTTCATTGTGAAAGATTTCTGGATTGTAGTGAGAACTGGGTTTGCATTCTTGTTCTGCTATTTATAGCCTGTGTGCCATTGGATGAGTGACTTCTCTTCTCTAGGCCCGTTTCCTCTTCTGTAAAATGGGCTAGATGATCTCTAAGGTCCCTCCCAGTTCTGATGCATGAAACCATGAAAAGCTGTGATGACACTGAAGCCTTTTCTCCTCTCTAGAAATCCCCTTCTCTGTAAGATCAAAGTGTTTGAGAAATAGCAGCCATGCAACTCCAGATGGTGACTTGGGCATAGCTGAGAGCCCAACTTGAAAGACCTCCTCAGTGGTATTTGGGTGAAATCTCAGGCCAGGGTTGGGAAGGCAGTCCTATACTGTTAGCAGCACTTCCCAAAGTGCCTGTAACAGGGTTGAATAGGAACAGAAGTGGCGGGTGGTAGGGCTGATCCATGGTTGGCATTTAGAATGCGGTGAGTGGCAATAAGCCAAGGGGCCAATAGACTTGAGGAAAGAGGATAGTGTTAAGCTGAACATGTTCATTATGTTGTCAAAATTTTAAAGGGAAGAAAGGGAGGCCACAAGGGCCAGGGGAACAGACTGGGAAAGCAGGACGGGGGTCAAGTGCCCAGAGCTCAAAAAAGAAATGAGCTTGAGTGAAGCACAGGCTAAAATGGATGGATAAAAGTGATGGTCAGATAAAGGAATCTCTGAATTCTGAATTGTGGAGGCAGACCTCACCATGAAGACAGTTACAGCTTGTGTGATGACATCTGCTACAGAGGATGAAGAGAAATTCTGCAGAGAACTCACTGAGAGGAATGCAATCAGCATCGACTTTCCTAGAGAAGCGGTGAATGGGGCCAGAGAGAGGGATGGCCTTGACGTCAGGAAGGCTTCCATTCCTGGCCCTGACACATACCATATGACCACTGGAAAACCATGTAACCTCACTGTGCCCCAGGCAGCAGTCTTCCAAACAGAATTGACAGATAAGTGGCTGATCTCCATCAGTGGTGGGAGGTTTCCACACCAGAATTTCATTACACTGAAGAAATCATACATCTGAATCTCACACAGATAAGTATCTATGTAAGTATAGATATATTTGAATGCTTAGTGATCTCAGTGAAAGGGTGGCTGTAGTAGAGAATGGCAAAATATTGTGGAAAATAGTGGAGGCTAAAGCAGAGGTCCTTAGCCTGGGGACTATGAATTTTTTAAATTATTAATACCTGCATTTCAGTATAATTGGTTTCCTTTGTAATTCCATATATTTTATTTTATCCATTTAAAAATATGATTCAGAGGAGGAGGCCTAGGTTTCACCAGACTTTCCAGAGGGTCCAGGACACAACAAAGGTTAAGAACTCCCATGTTAAATGTTCAGAGACACCACAGAAGCCTCATGCCTGTATAGCCTGAACATTCCCTTCAGGGATGATCTAGGGAGGAGCTGGATACAGCTGGCATTGAAATACCCATGAGAATAAAGTTCGCTTTGTCTTACTAGGCAGAAAATGCCTGGCCACCTGTGTGGGATCCATTTATTAATTACCTATGTCCCCATGTCACACCATTAGCTCGTTAGAGCAAAGATCAACATCACAAGAGACGGTGAGTGAGAAGCAAGGCAGAGCAGGTTGGCAGGAGGCTCTGGGGTCAGGAGGTGGGCCTAGGAAACCCCTATGTTGTCCAATACACACTAAAGAATGAGTGGAAGCCACCAAAAGTCTGTTTGCTGCCTAGAATCCCTTTACCTTCTCCCTTCTGTAGTGAAAGATAAAATAGACCCCTAGCTCTACTTCAGAAATGACAAGGTTAAGAAGAATATTCTCAACTTGGGGAGATCACAGCACCTGTGAAATGAATGAAAAAGACCAGAACTGATGCATTCATATTACCTTTCCCATGGCCTGGTGACCAGTGAGTCAGTTTTCCCCCCTTTGGTGGTAGAAAAGATGCTTTTAATTTAAAAAGGAATTATTGTAGACTTTGATATATCTGCCTCATAAGAAGTTTTAAATTAAAGTAAAATGGAGCCCTCTAATGGTATGTTGTTGAGAAAAAGATTGGCATTCAATGTGAATTGTAATTACCACTTTAGGATCCACCATAATACCTCCAAATCATAAATTGGCCTGATTCCTTCATGCAGACAGTGGAGGGGAGGAACTCTGCAGAAGGCATCTCTTCCCAACTTGACACAGGCAGGAAAGTGACCTTCCCTCTATACTCTCTGAAATCATACCATCCACTAGGCAGATTTAGGTCTGGGGTAATGAAGAGTTTCCTTCCAATCAAAGTTATAGAATAATAATTAACAAGCTTGATGTAAGGTAGTGAGTTCCTTGTAACTGAGGATATTCAGGCAGAGGCTGGATGACCACATGTGGTAGATGCAGCTTCTAATTGGACTCCACATCCTCTGAGGTCACTTAAATCCCATGTGAGTTTGTATGTAGGTTACAAATCTAGATCCTCTTGAGCTGTAAATTCACAAATTCTGGAGGCAAATGAGAAAGGCAGTTCCTTCTTGGGACCTCAGTTTTCACAGCTGTAGAATGAAACTCTTAAAGTCATCTAAAGGCATGTCGAGCTCTAAGTCTGTCTGATCCTCTGAAGCCCATCACTGGATTGGGGGAGGGACTCTGGATGGGTCCAGCTTCCCAGGACAGCCCATTCCACTGGTAGGTAGTTCGAATCATTACTGAATGTTTCTTTCCTTCAATTGAACAGAAATCTGCTTCTCTATGACTTCCATTAGTTACTTCTAGTGCTGTCCTCTGGAGCCAGGCAGAGGATGGCCAATCCCTCCTTCATGTAGCATTTTTTCAAATACTTGAAACAGCTGTATTGGTTCCCTTAAGTCTTCTTTTTTTTTGCCTTTTGGAGGGCAATTGGGGTTAAGTAACTTGCCCAAGGTTACACAGCTAGTATTTTTGTGTGGGTGTTAAGTGTCTCAGGCCGGAATTGAACTCGGGTCCTCCCGACTCCAGGGCTGGCGCTTTACTCACTGCGCCACCTAGCCATCCCAAGTCTTCTCTTTTTTAAGCTAAATGTTCTCACATCCTTCAGCTTATCCTCAGATGGTATGTTCTCCAGGCCTCTCACCACAGAAGTAGCTAGAATGCTGGACCTGGAGTCAGGAAGACACTTATTAGCTCTGTGACCCTAAGCAAGTCACCTAACCTCTGCCTGCCTCAGTTTTTAATCTGCAACATGGGGATAATAATAGCACCTGTCTGCCAGGGTGATAGAGATCAAATGAAATGATGTTGCTAAAGCACTTTGTAAAACTTAAAGTACTATACAAATGCTAGCCATTATTATTAGCTGTTTTCCTGGTTACCCTCTTCTGAATGCATACCAGTTTGTCTGTGTCTTTAAAATGAGGACACTTAAAACTGAACATAGAACTCCTGATGTGGTCTGTCCAGAGAAAAATATAGTGGCCAGTCTTATTACAAGAAGAGTATATGTTTAATTTTGGCAGGCCCATCAGTTATCATTTAGTCATACTCTCTCATTTTACAAATGCAGAAACTGAAACCCAGAGAAGTTAAGCTATGACCTCCCTTTTCCTAGTCTCCATTCCTTTCCATGTAGCCTAGGATAGCTTTAGCTTTTTGGACTCTCCTGTCCCAGTTCATTCTTTTGGTCTTTGGTCACAAAAGGCTTCCAGATGTTTCTGTGAACTATTTTCTCACTGACTTTTACCCTTCCCTATTGTTGCATTAAATGTCATTTTCTAGGAGCTTTCAAAGATGGCCAATAGTGGCTCAACAGTTATGTCTTCCAATTTTTTTCTGTGTCTTGGAATAATAGTTTGTTGGGGCTTATGGATTTGAATTCATTGAGTGTTCTCTTACCAGTTCTTCACGATTAGGGAGTAAAAAAAAAAGAAAAAGAGGGAATAGACAAGAAAGATATTGTAGAAATTGAATAGGAGAAGTTACCCACAAGGTTATACATGGACTTTTTTGGCTACTACATTCACTGTTGATTCATCGAGATTACAATCCACTAAAACCTCCAGAACTTTTTTCAAACTTTTATTTAACCATGCCTCTCCCATCTCTTACTTGTTTTTTTTAATTTAATTAATTTTTTGTTACATTTTAAGTTCTGAACTATCTACCTTCCTTTCCACCTCACACTAGAGACCACCATTTGACAAAGATACATGTATGTTTTTTTCTGTAAGAATAATAATTTTCCATGTACTTTGTTAAAATCTAGGCAAATTCTATCTATAGTATTCCTTTTTCTGCCAGTGTAATTCCCTATCAAATAATGAAAACTTCTTCCAGGAGAAGAGTTTTTGTGATCAATTCTTTCTTTCCCAGATTCAGACTAACTGTCCCCTTAATGCTGAAAGAAACCATAGACAACAAACCAATATCAGTAATAAACTTAAATGCTCCAAATGTATTAGCATACAAATTAATAAGGTAAGCATTAACCAAGAAACAAGAAGATATAAACAGTAACACAATAGTGACAGGAGACTTCAATGTCCCTTTCTCAGTTTTCTATGTTTAATAGAAATATATATATATATATATATATATATATATATATATATA
>NW_027187369.1:19705547-19742911 GCF_028583685.1 Petaurus breviceps papuanus
ATATATATATATATATATATATATATATATAAAGGGGAAACATGGAACTGAACAAATTACTGGAGAAACTAGAGTCAAAAGATTTATGACTTCTCCTAAATGGGACTGCAAAAGAATATATGTATTTCCCAGTACCATATAGAACTGCTGCAAAAATTGACCATATATCTGGGCACAGAAATATTGCAAACAAATGTCAAAAGACATAAATAGCAAATATATATTTTACAGACTAGAACATAGTAAGAATAATTACTGGTATATGGACTATAAACAAAAGACACATACCAAAGTAGATACTTAATGATGAAATATTCAATAATGAGTGTATCAAAGAATAAATCATAGAAAGAATTAACAGTTCTATGAAAGAAAATGATAATGATGAAACAACGTACCCAAATTTCTGGTATATAGATAAAACAGTCCTCAGGGGAAATTTATATCCCCATAAACATGAATTAACAAAGTAATAAAAGAAAAGTATTAATGTACTGAATATGTTAAAAATTAGAAAGCCAAGAAATAAATCTAAAATAAGCACAAAAGAAGAGATACTAACTATTAGAGGAGAAATAGATAAATTGTAAACAGAAAAATCCATAGAAGTAATAGAAAAAAAACTGGTTCTTTGAAAAGACTAATAAAATTGATAAACCTTTAGCTAATCTTATTAGAAAGAAGGCATAAATAGAAAATGAACAAGGTGAAAGCACAGGAAAAACAAGAAGAAATAAAAAAGAATAATTAGAACACATTATGCATAGCTATATGCTAACAAGACTGAGTACACAACATAATGTAGAATACTTTCAAATACATAAAACACCCAAACTATCAAAAGACCAGATAGAGATCTTAAATAATGCAATCTCTGAAAAGAAAATAGACATAACTGTAAAAAGAACTACCAAAGGGAGGAAAAAAACCTCCTGGTTCTTTCAGTTTTATAGAATTCTTTCAAACTTTTAGAAAACAATTAATACCCATACTTCATAAATTAGTCTAAACAATTGAAAAAGCAAGCACTCTACCAAATTTCTTTATGAGACAAATATAGTTCTAGTACCTATACCAGGGAAAGATAAAACACAGAAGGAAAACTATTGGGTAATATATTTATTGAATATTGATTCAAAACTTTAAAAAAATCCTGTCGAATAGACTACATTGATTACTCAAGAAACAATTCATTATGACCAAGTGAGATATCTATCAGGCATGCAAGGATGGTTCAACATCAGAAAAACAATCAACAAAATAAATCTTCCTAAAAAACCAAGTGATTGTCTCAATAGATTAATCCTTTGACAAAATATTTTCGTTGCTCAGTTGTTTCAGTTTTATCTGACTCTTCATAACCCAATTTGGCAAAGATAATGGGATGGTTTAGAATTTTTGTCTCCAGTTCATTTTACTGTGCTATATCCACTATGCCGCCTAGCTGCCCACTGACAAAATATAACTATTTTATGCTAAAAGCCTACATAGTATAGGCATATAAGGACCTTTTTAAACATCATAAAGAGCACCTGTCAGAAAACAAAAATAAGCTGTCTTATGCAATGGGGATATAGTAGTATCTCGTCCAATAAATATAGGAGTAAAGCAAGGATGCTCTCCCTATTATTATTTGGTATAGTTTGTAAATGCTAGCAATAGTAACAATACAAAAGAAGGAAATTTAAGGTATGAAGATAGGCAAAGAGGAGACTTACTGATGGTGTGATGGTATACTTGAAAAATCCCAGATGATCAACAATGATACTAATTGAGATAATAGCTTAGCAGAATTGCATGGTATAAAACAAACCCTCAAAAATTAATAGCATTTATATTTAATTGTAAACCCCAAGAAGTAATAATAGAAAGAGAAATTCCATTCTAAACAATTATAAAATACATGACATGTCCGGGGATTGATATATCTAAATACACAAAAGACAATTATAAAATGGTCCTTAAATACCTAGAATGATATCCAGTTGTCATGGTTAGGCTTAGCCAATATGATAAAAATAACAATATTACCAAAGTTAATTTACACGTTAAATGATATACCAATAAAATTATTAAGGGATGCTTTACAGAACTTGATAAAATAATACCAAAATTCATTTTTGAAAACCCCCAAAAGATCTATAATATTAAGGTAAATGATGAAAATAAGTAGGAATGAAGGGGAGTAGCACTTCTAAACCTCCAACTACATCATAAAGCATCAATCATCACAAAACAATCTGGTATTGGTTTAAAAATAGATAGATCTGTGGAACACACTAGACAAGAAAGAATCAGAAAAAAATGGAACTCAATAATCCATTGATAAAGCAAGAAAACTTAAATTACCTATAAAGAAACCTCCCTGTTTAATAAAAACTGCTTGGAAAACTGTAAGGTATCCTGGCAGAAATTAGACTTAGACCAACACCTTACACCATATTCCACAATATATTCTAATGACCTTAATATTAAACATCACACTATTAAAATATAGAAGAGAAGCAACTCATATATCTTTCACAACTATGGGGAGGAGATTTAGGGTTAGGGTAATATAACCAAACAAGAGATAGAGGCAATTATAAAAAATAAAATATGGAACTTTGATTACATGAGACTGAAAATCTACACAGATAAAATTAATACAACTAGGAGTTAGTAACATATATATGTATATATGTTACTATATATATATATGTATGACTAATAGTCATTCCCCAATAGATAAAGAGATAAAGTAGTCAAAAGATACAGACTTCACAAAATAATTGAATAGTTTTCACAACCACATGAAAGAATGTTCCAAATCACTAATAATAAAAGAAATGCAAATTAAAACAACCCTGAAGTTTCCCCTCCCATCTTGCAAGTTGACAAAGATTATAAAAAATAAAAATAGTTAATGTTGGAGAGATTGTAGAATGATAGGCACACCAATACATTGTTGGTAAAGCTGTGAAATGGTACAACCATTCTGTAAAAGAATTTTGAATTATGCAGATAAAGTGTATAAAATGTCCATACCCTTTGAAGCAGAGTTTCTATTATTGGATTTTACTCCAAAGAAGCCATCAATAAGAATAAAGTTCACATATACACCAAAATATTTATAGCTTATCTTTTTGTGATAGCTGAGAATTAGAAACAAAGTAGATCCCCTTCAAATGGAGAGTGTCTAAACAAATTGTGTTACATAAATGTATGGAATATTGCTGTGCTGTAAGAAATAATGAATCCAGAAGTATGGAAAGATCTACATGAACTGATGCAGAGTGAAGTAAACAGAGCCAAGAAATTTTTATATATACAGGTGTGCTCCACAACATCTGGCCCCTTTTTAAAAAAATCTAACCTTTGGAAGAGGTACCAAATGGGTAACACCATTTATGACCAAATGATGCAACTTAAATTCAAGCCCTCATTACAAAGCACTAAGGAGACACACTATGGGCATGTTAGTCTATGAAAGAGGGTCATTTTTTTCCTCAGTAAAATGAGATGCCCTTTGATATGCTACTGCACTGTTGATAGAACGTTGAACTGATGGCATGGTAAAAAAAGAACAAAACTCTTCATACCTTGTACTCAACGATACTGTGAATGGGATTCTATCCTAAAGGATGTTATTGATAGGGGAGGAAAGCCCTATTTATCCCCTCCCCTTCTCCAGGTTAGCAGCAGCATTAACCCACGTGTCCAAACACTGGAAAACAGTTGAATAAAATGTGGCATATGAATATAATGCAATATTGTTAGGTCATATATCATTACAAATATAAAGAATATGAATACATTTCAAAAGCTATGGAATGATGTAGAGTATTGAAATCAGAGTCTAAAGAACATCCTATGTGCTGATTACAGTTGTAGAAATAATGAAATAACAACCAACATTCTAAAAAATGCAAAAAAATAGTGGCCAAGGTGGGTACATATTAACAAATCAGACTATTTGATAATTGTGTCAAGTCAATTCCTATATTTTTGTCAAGTTCTAAATGAAAAAAAAGTTTATTATTTCAAATAGTCTTTTTCTTTTTGTATATTTGCACGTTTTCATTTATTGATTACATTTGAAGGCTTTGATCAAGCTTGTGTTGAGTCAGTTTTATATTTCTTTAAAAGGATTTAATATGCTAGGCATGGTGGTCAATGTGTATAATCCCTGCTGCTGGTGAGGCTGGATTGGCAGATCTCCTGTGCTCAGGAGTACTGAGCTGCAGTGGGCTAAACCCATCAGGTGTCTTCATGAAATTAGGTACAACTGTAATGAGATGGGGAGTGGGGAGGGAATAGGGATGGAAATAAGGCTGCCTAAGGAGTAGGAAATAGAGCAGGATGAAGCTCTCTTGTTTTCAGTGGTCTGATTGGGCTCTTGGTTGGCTTCCTGAACCTCTATCCTGGATGAGATAGGGAGATCCAGACTTTTAAAAAATTAAAATAATGCATCTAATAAAACTTTACCATGACCTACTTCTGAGAACAGAAAACTGGTTCCTAATACTTTAGGAATGAAAAGAAAACATTTAATAACAAGTTCTGTCACTGTTCATCCCTTTTAAAAAATTCAGAGGCTTGCATTCTTTTTTTAAAGATTAGCATTAGTAGATGAGTTAACTCTGTGCTTCCCTCCCTGCCCCTCTCCTCCATTGCTGTTTCTCCTTCCTCTGTGTGTGTCTGTAACCAACTGTGACTATCTATTCTTTTCTGTTTATGGGTTTCTCTCTCCATTTCCCCCCTATTTTTTCCCTTCCTCCCTCTCCTCCCCTTCTCCCATTTCCTCTTCCTCTTTTTTTGCCAGGCTCTCTCCATCTCTCCAGCTAGTGACAATATACCACAGATTACAGATTATGTGTCTGTGTTTTCATGTGATGTATTTATCAAGTAACAGTTTGCAGAGACTGTTGGAAGTGAAGGAGTGACATCCTTTGCCAGTGCCTGGTACATAGGAGAGATTTAATAACTTTATGCAATGAATACATAAACCACTTGATGTTTCACACTGTTTGAAAGACAGAAGAAACATTGAAGTTGTATTGATTTCACTTCAGCACTCCTCAGGTGGTTTCTACATTCTTCCTGCCACCCACCTCCACGCCAGACATAACTTGTCTTACTATCATATGGAAAATTTCTTATCTGTGTTTTCCATTTCCTAATGGTAGTGTTTCAGTTGGCTTCTGTTTTGTCTCCCAAGCACCTTTCTAATACCTAGAAATAAGACTCCTTTCATCTAACCTAAAAACTCTGTAGTGTCTAAACTAGATGGAAAAAGTTAGGAGTTATTGGGGAAAATAGTAAATATAGCATCTTAGTCATTTTTCATAAGCAGTGCCCTAAGTGGTTATGTAAATTTAATGTAAAAATGTGTCTTTGGACTTAACATATACAGACACAATTTTCTGAGACTATTAAAGTTGGAATTCAAGTGCATTGAAGCACAGACAAAAGTTAAATGATTGCTGGGAGATTTGACACTGCTTCACTGTTTCGTTTGCTCTGTTTAATACAGATATACTTTTTTTTTAATTCGAGAGGAAGCATATTCATTCCATTTTCAGGCCCTTTTGAAAGTTCACACCACCAAAAAATGCTGGCCTATATTTGGGGAAATATTCTTTTACATGGACTAGAGTAGATTAATAAGCTCCAGCAAATGAATGCTTTGGGTATTTATGGGACCCTGGCTATTATTTATTACTTGAAAAATTATTCTATCACTCTCCAGGGGAATATGATGTAATTACTTGGTCACTCAGTTTAGGAAAATGCTTGAAGAACCTTCAAACATATCTACAGTTCAGTTCCTTTCATTTTTCTCTGTGCTCTGGCCAGTCCTATATTCTGCCCCACCAAACCAGCAGAGCAGATCTGGAGGCCATGTGAGTACCACTCACATAGGTGAAGAGGGCTGTCTGTCCACTTATGAGTTTTCATCACTGGAAAGCTTTATGTCCTTTTTTGCTTATTTTTCAAAGGCTCAATTTTGTAATATTCCTGAAGAAAGGCAGGCCTATAATCACAGGATGTTCTTTTTTGGGATCTAAGGCTTCTGGATGGTGAGACCTCACCCAGATTCTAAATGGTTTCCCTCCTCCTTAACCTCCCCCTCCTCCATTTATTTCCCATTCTAAGAAGTTTGGGAACAGAAGTACATTCAACACTGTCATTAGGGGAAAAGACATGGCATTCTATTGTTCTATGACTCCATTTGTCAGTTTTGCTATTTCTCTGACCGAAGCACCCCTCCCTGGCCACCATGTTCCAGTATGCATGGTCTTCATCTATTAGAATATAAGCTCCTTGAAGGTAGGGACTATCTTGATTTTTATATTTCTATTGATAAAGCTTAGCATAGTGCTTTGCACATAGCAATGACTTAATAAATGATTTTAGTTTATTCATTCACACCTTCATTTTTACCACGGAGGAAAATGAGGCCTAAAAAGGTAAATTACACAAGATCACAGAGCTAGTAAGTAGCAGTCAGAATTCAGCCTTGTGTTTTCTAAATTTCAGTCATCTTCTTTCTCCTCCTCTAAACATTAGCTTCAATTTATAAATAGTATCATGGGCTTTAGAGTTGGAAAGGACCTTAAACACCATCTAGTATAAAATCCATACTTCCAGATGAGGAAACTGAGGCCCACAGAGGTAGGAAATGGCAGCACCAGGATCTTAACCCGGGCCAGAGACTCTATATCCAGTGAGTGCTCTTTCTACCACACTGTGGTACTTGGATGACTCAGAGATTTCTTTTAACCATCAAGGAAAGTGTTCCTTCTTGCTGTGATCCTTGCCTATTCCTGAAATACTTGGAATCTGATGCTGCAAGATTCTGTCCAGGTCAAACGCCTAGCCAATAAGTCCATTGTATGGGCAGCAGGACAAAAGACAGAAGAAGATACTGATGCCAACATTCACCTACCAAGTGGTTTTCATCATACAGGGATCCCTAGCACTGCACTGGCCTCCATGAAATATGAAGAGAGTAAGGTGAGGGTTGTGATCTGCTTCAGTGGAAAAAGCACCCACACTTAGGGGTTCACCAAAGGTTCAGCATGGCTTCATCAAAGCATCAAAGTGGTCCAAGTTGATCAAGCCTGATGCACAGTCTTTTTTTTTGAGGGAAATTGGGGTTAAGTGACTTGCCCAAGGTCACATGGCCAGTAAGTGTTAAGTGTCTGAGGTCGAATTTGAACTCAGGTCCTCCTGACTTCAGGGCCGGTACTCTACTCACTATGCCACCTAGCCACCCCACGAACAATGTCTTATAGGAGTAGGAGTAGTAGACACCATTTAGATAGCCCTTTAAGGTTTACAAAGTGCTTTATACACATGATATAATTTGATAGTATTCTTTGGCATTTGAGTATCACTTGCTTTCTGTCCATTGGCTTGGCTGTATTTTATAAGTAGCTTATTAGCTATAAATAAAGAGCATGAAGGGATTAAGGAGTTTGCATAATGTTCCCTAGGTGACTTCCTGGCAGAGAGGCAGGAAGAAGGTTCAACCGTACCACTTTAACTAATAGACCACACAACTTAACACAAAAACCCCTCCAGGACCACTGAAGCCCTTTGGGATCTTAATCATTCTTGACAATCCAAATGAATCTGATAATTGAGCGGCCTGGCCAACCTAGGGCAACTCTAATGGAGCCAATCTCACTATTGTTGGCTAAGGGTAACAATGACCAATAATTAGCCAGACTAATTTTTTAATGGAAACTAAGATCCCAATGGTGCTCATTTTCTCTGAGCATTTGAATCATTCTTTTTGCATTATTCCCGCGGCAAAATAGAAATAGATTTATTAGAAGCAGCACATTGCTTCCCAGATCAAAATTGCCTTTGGCTTTTAGAATCGATTATAATCTCCTATTATGAATAATGTACGAATCCCATGCTTCCTTCTACTCACATATGAGAAGGGCAGAAAGCTAATTAGTACTTTCAGTATGGGGGTGAGATGACACAAAATATACAATCAGGTTTCAGATTTTCTAGAAGTATAACACAGTTGAACCCAGGCTCCCCTGACCCATGAACTATGAGCTATGTATCTTTAGTTCTTTGTCTAGTACCTTGATGGATCTCACCTTACTTGCTCACATCACACCATGGTTGTAGGCATGGCCAAGGTCATCAAGCAGGAGGAAGGGAAAATGAAGGTGCAGGAATAGCTCAGAGATTTGGACAGGTAAGAAAACAGTGAAGGAGCAAAATTACTAGAGGCAACAGCTTAGGGATTCCAGGAGGAAATCCAAGTGCTTAGGCGTATACTATCCCCAGGGTTCAGAGTCAATTTAAGTCAGATTCTGATCTGGCTTCCAGGACCCAGTAGTTACTTAGACATAGACTGTTAAGGCAGAAAGCCATAACAAAGCATGGAGGTCTGAGCATTAAGGAGACAGGACTTTGGTAGGGTAAGAGTTAGGGATTGAAGGGATGGCAAATGCAAAGCAGAGACACAGCATGGTGTAGTAGAGAGACTGTAATGGCATGAAAAGAACTGGATTCAAATTCATACCTTATTCATTATATAACCCAAGGGAGGTTTGTTAATTTTTCTGAACTTGAGTTTCCTTCCCTTTACAATGGGGAATACTTGTGCTATTTACTTCTCATCATTTTGCATATCCAATAAGAGAATGGTTATGAAGTATATTTGAACTGGAATGTACTGCACAGATGTGCTTTCATCATCATTATTTCTTTTATACATTTTTGGTACATATAGATCTTTTTCTTCTTTGATTTCTTTAGGGTCAAAGCCTAGTGGTAAGATCATAGGGGCAGCTAGGTGGCATAGTGGATAGCTTGACAGGTCTTGTGTCAGCAAGACTCCTCTTCCTGAGTTCAAATCTGGCCTCAGACCCTTACCAACTGTGTGACCCTGGGCAAGTCACTTCAACCTGTTTGCCTCGGTTTCCTCATCTGTAAAATGAGCTAGAGAAGGAAATGGCAAACCACTCCAGTATCTTTGCCAAGAAAAATCCAAATGGGGTCATGAAGAGTTGGACATGACTAAAAATGACTGAACTACAACAACTTCATCATCATTGGTCCAAAAGGGATGCACAATTTAATGATGTTTTATGTACAATTCCGTATTTCTTGCTAGAACATCTGGATCATTTCTTAGCTCAGCTAACAGTTGAGCATCATTTCTGAATCTTATTATTATTGTTATTATTATATTCTAATAGTCATCTGTACCATGAGCATGCCAACTTCTCATACATTGATGGACTCTGCCATTGGTCTGTAAACTAGTGATGAAAAAAAAACTTAACTGAGTTTTCCCCTAATAATGGTGGAGATCTAGAGGAGTGCAGAAGAGAAGGTACCCATGGGTCTGAATTCTGTCAACAGGTACTACAGCTATCTAGAGGCCACTGAGGCAGAAACATTTGACAAATACAACATATATTTCAACTGGCTAAATTTAGTATTATTAAAGAGAGAATAACAGCAGGCAGACTCACCAGGGTTGTTTTTTAATTGAATGAAAAAAAATCCTGATGGATTTGCCCTGTCTTCATGATTCTGCTGGATTCCCATGGATGACAGCTCACACTATTGTACAGGCATATTTCAGTGCACCCGTGGATTTGTGACATCACCAATGTGAATGCTCTCTCCATTAATGGGATACAAATTCCTATATGCCTGTCCATCCTGTAAAACTCATGCTTATGTCCTCACACAAATAAATCCTCTGTAGAAATACTGGTTGTATTTCAAGGGCCTTCCTTACATTCTCATTCTCCAGAAATTTCATGAATACCAATGGAGCCGATAGGCTGTTCATCGGTTATCCATGACTCTTGCCCATGAGACCAGTCTACCTTATTTTTCAATTAATGAATTCTTTGAAAACATCCTTTAAATTGCTTCTGTGCAGTATTCATTTGTAATATGTTATAGCATACTAACACCCTCCTTGAACTTCTCCTTTACCCTGTGGCTGGCCATTACCTTGCATTCTTCAGATACTATAGTATTCCATGACTTAGTCATACAGCAGTGGCTGAAAATATTGATATTAATAAGATAGACTTTTGTTTTTCAGGGAAAAATTTGGCCTCATTAAAATCACCGCGATTTTTTTCCAAAGCAATCATATCCACTTTCATTCTCCTGTTCAATTCCAGACACAGTTTATTGTCCAGTTTAGCATCTATCTAAGATATGCATACTGATAAATAAACTTTGTAGGTTGTCAGTTCAACACATTATAATCTAGTTATAGATGTCATTTCTTAGGCCCATGAATTACATGAATGACTACCCTAGTATATGTGTGTGTGCATGCTCACGTGCATCATACATGTGCATTATTTATGCATATATTTAGGAATGTTAGGTTTCTTTTTGGCCTAAGTTGGATTTAGGTCAAAGTGGAAGGAGGAAAAGTCTCCTTTTTTCCTGAATTCTTGGAAGATCTAGGATCCAACCCATGTGAGTCTTACTGATTTGCCTGCAGAAAAATAAAGGTCCTGACTTGGCTTTAGCCCTCCAAAAACTAATACCCATCATTGTGGAAAGTGTTCCTTGGATTAAGACCAGGGGCTGGGCGGCCAGGTATCACAGCGAGTAAGATCACTGGCTCCAGTGTCGGGATGCCCTGGGGATCGAATCCGGGCTCAGACACTTAGCACCCACCCAGAAACACCTGGCCATGTAACCTTGAGCAAGTTACTTAACCCCAATTGCTTAGGGGTGGCCAGGTGGCTCAGTGAGTAAGAGCACTGGCTCCAGTGTCAGGATGACCTGGGGATCAAATCTGGGCTCAGATACTCAGCACCACACCCAGAAATAACTGGCCATGTAACCTTGAGCAAGTTACTTAACCCTGATTGCTTAAAAAAAAAAAGAAAAAAAAGACCAGGGGCAGTCCACAAATGATTACTCAGGAGGGGCCAGAGTGAACACAACCACATCCAAATGCTGTCACTATTTGAATGTTAAAGTATCTAAACTATGGATTTTGGATAGCAAGAAACAGAGTATTCATTAGTGTTAGATAGCAGAACTCATGTCATTAGAAAATATTACTATTCTGCATACAGTAACTACATATAGATCTGCAAGGATCCAGCTCAATCAGAGATTCATACAACATATTGAAAATATTGCTGTAACTGCAGGTTAGAGTAGGTGCATTCATCATTAAGCTATGGAATAGCTATAATGTCAGAAAGTTCGGGGACAAGATTATGAAAAGAATCAATATCATTCTTAGTATCGATCTACCTACGAAACCAAATTATGCATCTTTGAGCATATCAATATAATTAAAATAGACCCAAGTCTGCAGAAAAAATATTGATGTCTACATTATACATTACAAACTGGAAATCTATCTTTCTTTCTTTTGAATGACAAAATGAGATTGTATGCAAAATTCAAGTATACCATTTCCCATGGCCTACTCTGACTGATGATAATTTGCTGCATAGAGTCTATATTGGTCATTCATTTATTCCAGAAATACTACATTGTTTGCGAGGCCCGAGATTAGGCACTGTAGGGAGTACAAAGATGAAGACCATATGGTTGTTACCCTCCAGTAACTTTTAGTCTAGTGGTAGCACAGATGGGGAGAAATGGTTAATGTTGCTATAAATATATATACATATATATATATATATAATATGTATTTTTGTTCTATAAGATCTTGGAGAAAGGTAACAGGATAGGAGAAGAATAATAGCTTAATAGGAATCTACTATTTGTTCTAGCTTCCAGTCAAGACCATGTCAGTTCAGTTAAGAAAACCACTTCTAAGGTAGCTTGTGGCAATTTTAAGAGTTGCCTTAATTATTTCAGTTTATATATGAGTCATTTAAAGTATGAAAGCCAGGACTGATTGGGTAATATTACTGCATTTCCTATGAATCCTAAAGTACCCCCAAACATAATTTCCCTGATGGGATGTGACCTTATAAAGTCTATATTTTTCATTCTGAACCTGCAGAGACATATTGGAATTGAGCTCCTGAGATACTTGAAAACATTATTTAGGAACACTGAGCACAGTGGGAACCTGTTTGTGTGGAGTTTTTTTTGACCCTCATCAAATATTTCAGAGCTTCCTTATATTGTGTTGAAAATTCTTTCCCTGTAACTTCCATCTACTTGTCTTAGTTCTGTTTCCTGGATGAAAAAAAAGAATAGATCTAACTACTATTCCGTATGGTATGTAGGTGTCCGTTCAAGGAATGGGAGATGGTAGAAGAAAAGACATGGGGACAAGAGAGCCCATAGGTCAAAGAATAGCCCAGTTTAGTACGTGTAATATGTGAAGGGGAATAGTTTGAGATAAGGCTTGAAAAGTAAATTGAAACCCTGGGGTGGATGGCCTTTAATGCCAAGATCCGGAATTCATACTTTATTTGGTAGGCAATTAGAAGACAATAAGGGTTTTTGATGTTTTGAGAAGTGATGTTGCAAAATGCATTAAGAAGATTATTTGGACAGTGGTAGGTTTTGTAGGAGAATGTAATGGAAGAAACAGACATAGACTTCTGAGGTACAATCAATTATACTTAGATGCCAATTAGATGTGAAGGATAACAGAGAAGGAAGATTCAGAAATGACTCTAAACAGTTGGTTGAGCTTTGAAATGGTCAAGATATTCTGGAAAGCAATTTGGAGTTGTACATAAAAAGTCATTAAACTGTACATCCACTTTGGAACAATGATCTTACCACTAGGCTTTGACTCTAAAGGGATCAAAAAAAGGAAGAAATGTTATAGAGATTATTTTTGTTCAGGCATGAGTTGTACTAAATTGTGTATAAAACCCTGAGATTCTGTGATTCTATGTAATTCAGAAGTCAATTACTGAGCTGAGAGAATGGAACTAGAGAGAATGAAGGCCATAGCAAGAGTGACAGTGTTTCAGGGAGAAAAAAAAGTGAGAGAGGGGAAGGTCAGGTTTGGAAGGTGCAGTCAGAGAAAAGAAATAGAGCACTTGGGAATCATTTTGAGGTCTAGGGTATGACCATCTTACTAGGGTGGCTAAAGCGAAGAGGAGATGAAGGCCAGAGGGGTTTGCAAGGAGTTGTTTGTTTCCAGGATCCTACAAAGCTTGCAGTCTTCAATGTGTTCACATGTATGTATGATATATACATATGTGTGTATGTGTATATAACATACACATATGTGTGTGCAGATGCATATATCACCTGTGTGTGTGTATATATGTAGGGGTGTGTATATGTATCATAAGACTACCGTTTGTTACAACAGATATTATGTAAGCTAAAAGCTGTAGCCATGAACTTGTGTGGCCATTCTCTTTTATGGGGTCTTGGGGAACCTCAAAGCCTGCCCACTACAGCTCATACCTCCACAAGAAGCCAGTCTGAATATGCCCAATAAACAGTCACTGTCTTGTGAGGGAGACTCCATTAGGCTGCACCAATTCTGTTGGGAAGAGCTCCTATCTTGTGGAAATACAGCATATAAGGGGACAAAGTAGGGCTTCTTCCTTTTTCTTCTATCCCAGGGTCCTTTGACAGTCAAGACTAGTGAGACTTCTGGACCCCCTCTCAGCATTATGTTTTACATGCATGACAAAAAATACATAGGATCATAAAGGAAACCAATTATATTGAAGCAAATTACCTATGTATGTCTATCTATCTATATCTATACCTCTCTCTCTCTCTCTCTCTCTCTCTCTATATATATATATATATATATATATATATATATATATATATATATATTTTAAATAGGAATTTCATAGATCCCAAGTTAAGAATCTCTGGATAAAGGAGGTTTTAGGCCTCAGCTCCTTGGGGTAGAGTAGACAGAGATTTTGAAGGAGTTCTCTAAAAAGGCAAGGGTTTTGTCCATGGAAGGCAAAGTAGAAGAAATTAAGGCAAAGAAGAAAGAGAAAATGTACTGCAGGTATTGAAAATTGAAATAATATGGGATAATGCTACAAAGAAAAAAAAATTAACCCATCCCCAAAGTGTGTGTTTAACCGTGATCAAAGATCTTACACAAAACAGCTCAGGAACCCCTGCATTAAAAACAAAGAAATACTAATCATTTATGACTCAATTCTTTTCTTCCTATTAAACCAGTGTTTGCTTTAATAAAACCAATGTGACACCAAATGAGGGACACGAATGAATTAGAAAAGATACATGACAGTGACCTCATGTAGGAAAAATGGTGGTAGCCCCATAAATTTCCTTATGTCTGAGAGGTTGATGGGTAACCAGAAAAGGGTTGGCCTCTAAGCTTTCTGATAAACAAGTTGTATTGGAATCACTTAGGGTCAGGTTATTACTTAATGTCTTTATTACCCTCAGATTGCTATCTGGGATTACACTGAGCTTTTATTCCTATGAACATGTTGGTCAAGATACAAGCATTCCAAAAGGCAAGATTTCTGCTGAAACACAGTCTGATAAAATGAAACTGATTTGGTGCGATGTTGAAGATGGCTCACCTGAAGAATGGTAGAGGGACTTTGGGAAGGTTGATTAGAATAAAACAATAGTGAAATTTGCTAAACTTGATAAACATCTGGAGATCAGGATTGTGTGATTCAGAGCACAGCTGATGGACTCATTTCAGCCATTGTTCATGATCAATAAGAGTTACCACAATTGGAATTGCCCCAAGGCACATGAGAATGGTTATTTCCAAGGCCAGATATGTCTCTCTTTGTCTCTCTTCATACCTGTCTATTTAGTCAGTCCTCGAGCTCCCTCTCTTTAGCCTTTCTCTGTCTCTTTCATCTAGAGAAATACTTATCCCACTGGCATTTGAATACCCAAATATGCATATTCATATTTTCTGAAGCAAAGCATTTATTTTAATATTTGATGCATTAAATTTGATTATTAAACACTTTGCCTAAAAAATCTATTTTGCATTCTTTATAGGACTATGTAAACCTGTGTAGTCTAAATAGGATTTTTCCCCTTCTTTGAGGCAAGGGAATTGCTATGAAATTTTCAATCCATTCAAGTAATTTTAAGATGGCAGAGCTATAGGACTAAACAGGGATACCTGATTGCCATTTTAGCAAGGAGAAAGTTTATGCCTAAGGAAGATGTGCATCCAGCTGTCATCCTGAGGAGTAACTCTGCTTGTCTACTGGGATAACTAGGGATGATTGCCCTGCCAAGTCATTACTGCAAGTGGGAGCTCCCTTGTACCTTCTTTACAATTGCCATTTAGGGTGAAGCAGCTGACATAAGAAATTGATTCACTCATATGCTCGCAGATCAATAAATATCTATGATATACCATCTCCAAATATGGTACTGCTCAGGGCTTTGTAACCCTCACCCAGAAGACACATCAGCTCTGTGTATGTGTGTGTATACACATATATGTATGTATGTATATATTCATACACATACATATATACATACATATATGTGTGTATGTGTGTTTGTCTCTTGGCCTGAAGATCTGGCTTAGTATTAAAATACAGTAACTTGTTCTCTTCCCGTTTATCTATTAGGCTGAACTAATTAAAATTTAGGATAATCCAAGATAGGAGATAAATTCAAACTCATTTTCATAGTCCGTTTTTACTCTACTAAAAAAAAATTAGACCAGTGATTCTTCTATTAGATCTTGCAACCCAAAGGAAGAAAACTTGCACCAAAGGAGGATGCATTGATAGTAACAGAGAGACCCCCATGTGGGATATTTTCATAATGTTTCTTATGAGAAAAATCTCCTAGTCTGTCTTTCAAATAAAATTGAAGGAGAAAAAACCTACTGAATAAAGTCTATGGCTCAGTAGCCAAAACCTACCAGAAAAGCTTCTCATTTGCCAATTTTATTTCATTTATCTATCTATCTATCTATCTATCTATCTATCTATCTATCTATCTATCTATCTATCTATCTTGCTTTTTGGAGGGCAATTGGGGTCAAGTGACTTGCCCAAGGTCACACGGCTAGTTTTTGTGTCAGATTTGAGCTCAGGTCCTCCTAACTCCAGGGCCAGTGCTCTACTCACTGTGCCACCCCTCATTTGCCAATTTTAATTGCTGTCATTTTTTTCTTTAATTTGTAATAGTCTATTGTGTGCCAAAGCAGAGTCACATCCTAGAAAGGCAGATCACAAAAGCAGCAGAGGGCACATTCTTCAGGCCATCCTCTTTTAAAAATCAAGTGGTCTCCCCATGTTTGGTTGATTTTTCTGCCTTGAAATAGTCCATATCTCAATGACTAAAGAGAGGGTGACAAGCTGCCCTAAATACTCCTTTTATCCTGATGGATGACAACGTCAGAAACTCTCCATTATTTCTCTGCTCTTTATTGTACAGATTATAACATATTAAAACTGTTGGATATCAGAGCAGGAATGGACCTTAGAGGTCACTGCATCTAGGCCTGGCCTACAGAGGGAAAGTCTTACCTAACACCACCCAGCAGATTAATTGGCAAAACCAAGGCAAGAGACAGGGTCTCCTTATTCCTAGTCAAGGAACTCTTAGTGTATGCAAATCATTGTGCTAGAAAATAGGAGAGATACCAAGATTCATGTAAATAAACTATAGTGCTTACCTTCATGGAGTTTATAATGTAGTGTTCTTTCTACTGCATCACAATGGGGACCCTAAAATGGGAGCCATGACTATCACTAAAAGTCAGTATGGCCACACTTCAAACATGCCACGTCAGCCTAACTTCAATCCCTATTTTCATTAAGTTGGCAGATCAGATGAATAACATAGCTTCTCTATATGGAGATTTCAGCAAGATTTTGATGGAGTCTCATAGTCATACTTCTAGACCTATATGGAGAGGCATGGACTGGGTGAGAGCACAGATAATGATGCAGAATTGGTTGAATGACTGATCTTGGAGACTGGTGATTAATGGATCTGTGTCAGCCTGGAGGAAAGTTTCCAAAGGAGTGATACAGGGTTCTGTCACTTACTGCATTCTGTTCAACAGCATTTTATCAATGAATAGTTGCTGGCAGAGTTGTTATGCTTATCATATTTATAGATGACACAAAGCCTGGATTGATAGTGAACATGTTGGATTATAGACTTGGCATCCAGAAAGATGCCTGTAGGGTGAAACAAAGGACCTAGCATAATAAGATGAAATTTAATAGGAAAAAAAAAACAGAAAAGGCCTACCATTACGTTCAAAAAATACCAATTCTTCAAATAAGGTGTGAGGAAACATGGCTAGAAAGCTGTTCAGCTAAGAAGACCTGGGGGGAGATTGGAGGATAGTGGATAGCTGACCTTAAGCATCTATATGAGTTAACAGTGTAACACTGCAGCCAAATAAAGTTTATATGATCAGAGAGACATAGTTTCCAGAACAAAGGAAAGTGACATTTTCACCGTCCTCTATCCTGGTCACACCACTTGGTATGGAGCCCAGAGCTGAATTAGATTTTTTGAGAGAACATTAACAACCTGTATTGTGTCAGGAAGAAGACAAACAAAACAGCGAGGGGACTAGAGAGGATCGGTATGTTTGAAGATCTGTTGTATGAGGATCAGCTGAAATAACTGTGGATATTTACCCTAGAAAATGTAAGACATAGCGAAGGTATGTTTGTAGTCTTTCAGTATTTGAAAGTCTAACATATTGAAAAGGGATTAGACTTTGCTCAACCTCAAAGGACAGAACTTGGGATAATCATGGAAAGTTTCAGAAGGGAAGATTTAAGCTCAGCAAAAGGAAAAAATTTATAGTAATTGTTGTTTTTTACTCATTTCAGTCATGTTTGCCTTTTTGTGACTGCAATTGGGGTTTTATTGGTAGAGATACTGTAGTAGTTTGCCCTTTTCTTCTCCAGATCATTTTATAGATAAGGAAACTGAGACAAAGAGGGTGAAGGGACTTGCCCAGGGTCACCCAGCTGAGTGGCTGGATCTGAACATATCCTTACTCCATGCCCACTGCAACACCACCAAGATGCTTATAAGAATTAGAGTTATCCAAATATAGAATCAGTTACTTCTTGAGAGGTCTTCAAGTACTTTTCAGGGACATTATCAAAGAGATTGATCAGATATGAGTTGAACTAGACCGTGACTTCTGAAACTTTGTGGTGCCCAGGAGCCCATGGGCAGTCTGGTGAAGCCTGTGAGATACATCTCAGAACCATGCATTTAAATGCATAAAATAAAATACCTTGGATTACAAAGGAACCCAGTTATATTGAAATACAGTTATGAAAACATTTTACAATAGAAATACAGGGATGCCAGGTTCAGGCCTCCTAGACTAGATGATTAGATCCTACTTCCTAACATATCCTGTGTCTTTGAATGCAGTTTCTTTCTCTAGGCCCCAGTGGGTGGCCCTCAATGTGGGTCCTAGAAATTCTCACTTTCTATCACTGTGGTAAGCCACTCTTTATGCCAGTGGGCTGTGCTGATGTGCACGTCTGCTGTTATCAGTCATTCTAAAACCATCCACAATCATTCCAAGCAGCCAAAGCATAGCCTATATGACTTGGTCCATGGGGAAGCATCTGTAATTGACTATTGTCATTGCATAGCCTAAGGTTCACTGCTTTTCCTCAAAGCACCATGCAGACATTTAGGCCCCTGTGGGAAGGAGGGGGCAGTGGAGTAGGCTGGCTTTCTTCCCACTGTGCTACTTAATGTGCCATCTGCTAAGATGCCACATTTAAACTCCAAACCAAGGAGCATGGTAATAAGACCCATAATGCATGTGAGCCACGAACAACTCCTTATTAATCGATGCAAATATAAAGGCTATTAATCCTGGAAATGCAAAATAGCTGCTCCAATATGAGACTGCCTCCATGTAACTAAAGTTTGAGAAAGTATCCTTCAGTGTGTTGGCTCAGTCTCACAGCTCATTCCTTTTAGAGTTCTTGGGTCTGAGGCCTTATTTGGGAACATAGATTATGAGAGCTGATGATAGTCTTTGCAAAATAACTTTGGTTAAAGACCAACCCTACAATGAGAAATCCATCCATTGTTTCTCTTCCTGTTCTTTCTGTCAGGTGATCCTGGGAATTTTCCTTGGGTCTGTCAGTGGGCCTTGCAGGTGTTTCTCATGTTCTGGGAGGGCGACTTGGAATACATGTTCCTTGGGTATTTCTAGGGGTGTACTGTGTGGCTGCATCCTGGTGGCCAATGTGGATCTATGATGAACCAATGCCATAGGACCAAGGAAAGTCACATCCTTGAGAATATCTTCCTATAGCCTGTCTGTGATAGGACTTAAAAGCCTGACAATAGGAAGCAAAGGTCCCATAGGATTTAGATCCAGAAAGGACCCGAGATCTCACTGAGGTCAAGGTTGTTAACCTCTATTTGAATGATGGATTTCTTTGGCAACAGTCTGGGGAAGCCAAGGGAAAAGTTAAGTCCCTTTTCAAAACTGTTTTAAAAGGCTTAGCATAAAATATATAGAATTACAAAGGAAACCAATTACATTGAAATACAATTGCCAAACTATTTTTTAAAAATCTCAGACACCAGGTTAAGGACCCCTGATTAAATCTGATTCCTTCATTTTGCAGAGAAGGAAACTGAGACCCAGAAAGAGATAGGGACTTACCTAAAGTCAGAGAGGTAGAAAATAGCGAAGCCCAGATTCCAGCCCAGGTCCTTTGGCTCTCAAGCCAGTAGTTCCTCTATTTCTCTGGGCCAAAAAAGTGCACATATGGAAAACATGTCTAAGAAGACATTTTTGCAAGGTGACTGGCTTTGGATCCTTTACCCACACATTTTGAAAACTTTGGGGATGGGGCTTGCTCTACTCTAACGATGACTTTCCCTAATAGCTGTCTGCCTTCCCTACTATAATAAATCCTTATGAAAAATAATACCTTTACTGTTGGTTCTGAGTGACATCCAGACCTAGTGTTATTCCAGACATTTGGGTGGAAGCCTCTAAAAACAACAAAATGTACAACTACAAGTCTTGTTGTGCACATGGGCATCTGTGTGTGTGTGGTGGGGGTCAGTTTTTGTTTTGAAATAGGGCACTTAGGCAAAAGCATATTAGTAAAAACAGCCTAGTAGGGGTGTCACAAAATTTCCATTAGCGTGTTTTTCTGAGAATGCAAATACTCATGCAGAACTTTTCCTGGTTCCACCTTCAGCAGAGTGCTCTGTTTGGACACAGTGAGCTTAATGCCCCTGGACTGACTTTCTACTCCTAATCCCTAAAAATGGGATATTTCCCCAAAGTGCATTTTGGAAATGCAGCCCATCCCCCACTTGGTGCTCTCAATAGTGCTCTGTAAATGTGCCCTGGGCTGATTTTCTTAAACAGAATCCTAAAAGGAAATGCCCTTTTTTTGGATTAATTTTCATTATTTTGCAACTTCCAACCATTGCTAATAAGGGGTTATTTGTTCAGAACCAGGCTTAAATCACAGTCAAGCCAGGTCTCATACTGCATCCCAACAGAAGAACCTGGCTATCTTCCATGGCCTTCTAAGAACATGGACAATACATGAACTCAGTTGTATTAGAGCTCTGAGTTTCAGTGAGGCCTCTGCCACCCCATAGAAAGCCTCACACATTACTGGTCAGGCAGAGCTCCCACTACCTGGCACCTATCTCTCTTTTGGTCCCTAACAATCTATGTGCTCTTTTGGAATCTTTCATCTTTAGGCTGCAGGCAGGTTCTGTGCACATGGAACAGACCAGCTTATAATTGTGCTCCCCGTAGGCCACTTCCGGGCAAGCAAACATGGCAGGGAAGCAGATCCAAAGTTTGTCTGCTTTGGGCTGCAAGTTCCTGTGGTGCAGCAGGAAGAAGACTGGGCTGTGAGTCAAGAGAACAGGACTCTAGTCCGACTAAGTCTGTTTCCTCATCCATAAATGGAGAATGTAAAAGGAGATGGCTGATCTCTCTCATGCCCTATCCAGCTCTGCCTTTGTATAATAATAACAGTAGTCCTTGAAAGTTTGCCAAGCACTTCCTATACATTACCTCACTGGGGCCTCACCACATCCCTGCAGGGGATATGAGCACTATGATCCTCACTTTACAAGTGAGGAAACTGAGGCTTAGAGAGACCAAGTGAGTCTGAGGTAAGATTATCCTTAGGGTTCACAGTATCATCTATTTTAAGCTAGAAGGGAGAGTCTTTACTAACATTCTAATTTAATCCTTCATTTTATAATGAGAAGGAGGCCCAGACACTTACCTGAAATCACACAAGTAGAAAGCAAGAGATACGATTCCTAGCCAAAGCCTCTGACTGTAAATGTCAAGCTGTTGCCACTGAAGCATGATGCCTACCTAGGTCCTCTCTAGCTCTGATAGTCTAAGCTTGAGCTCAAATGCTCTGAATCTAAAATATAACTAGGCCCAAGAAATTTCACGGTCCCAGTCCAACTTACCTCCTGCTTAAGAGATGTAATCCTGCCATCACATTGTTAGGTGAAAATCATGTCAAGAAATTCCACATTCACTTGTCAGATTGAGATTTAATTGCCCAGCTAATGTGCCAAATAATGAGGCTAAATTCTTTGACCAGGAAAAAGTAGAAGGCCAAAACAGAAACATTGGCTCCGCATCTTCTTTTTTCCAATATGTTGACTCAGGGACTAAACAACAGCCAGTTGAAAAGTGGAAAGGGGAAGGCAACAAGCATTTATTAAGTGCCTACTGTGGGCCAGGTTCTATGCTAAACTCCTTACAACTATTATCTAGATCCTCACAACAATTCTGGAAGGTAGATGCTTTTACTATCCCCATTTTACAGTTGAGGAAACTGAGGCAGACAGAAGTCAAGTAACTTGCCCAGAGTCACAGGTGTTCCTAACTGCAGGCCCAGCACTCTCTGTACTGTAGTGTCACCTAGCTAAGAAAGATTACTATAGACTAGTTATTTAACATGTTGACAGAGAACTGAAACTAGCTATTTGACTAAATATGTAGCAGACAAAAGCAAAGACTGGACATGCTGAGTTGTCTCCATAACATGAAAGGCCCTAGCATAAGGTCTCTAGAAGTGGAGGTGAACATCTGTTGATGTTTCTAGTGACTTCAGTTTATGTCTTTAAGAATTCACTCCATAACATCCTTAGGTCATCCAGCCTTTCCTTTAAACCCTCTCATGAGAAGGACCTCACTAGCTTGCAAGGCAGCCCATTCCATTTGGGGAGAGCTCACATTGCTTGGAAAGTTCTCCTTCTCTCAAGCTTGTTTGGCTCCCATCCTTTGATCCTGCTTGTATCCCCTGCAACTAAAGAGAACAGGCCTAATCTCCTTTGGGCCTGCAAGCCCTTCAGATACTCGAAGATCACTTTCATGTCCATCCTAAATCTTTTCTTCTACAGGCCATACAGACCAAATTCCTTTACTTAATTCTTATATGACTATGACATGGTCTCAAGAAACTTTGCCATCCTGGGTATCTTCCTTTGGACTCTGTCCTGTTTACTATGGTACCTATAACTGAACACAATACTGTAGGAATGGTCTGACCAGGGCAAAGAACAGTAGACAATCTCTTTTCTAGTCCAGAGTGCGTGTCTCTCTTAAACAGTCTGAGGGAGCATTTATGAATAGCTGGGTGGCGCTGCTGTGGGTTGGAGCACTGGGCCTGGAGTCAGGAAGACTCCTCTTCCTGAGGTCCAATCTGGCCTCAGACACTTCCTAGCTGTGTGGCCCTGGGCAAGTCACTTCACCCTGTTTGTCTCAGTTTCTCATTTGTAACACGAGCTGGAGAAGGAAATGGCAAAGCCCTCCAGTATCTCTGTCAAGAAAACCCCAAATGTGGTAACAAAGAGGCAAACACGACTGAACAACAACTAAGGGAGCATTAGCCTATTTGGCTGATGCTTCTCACTGTTGCACTATATCCATCTTGTTTCCTAAAACTCCTAGATCTTTTTCAGAAAAATTGCTACCTAGACATGTGTAGCAGCAAGCACCCCAAGGGTCCTCAGGGTTTGCTACCAACATAGGTTCTTGGATCTGCTTTGATAAAGGAAAGCAACTCAAAATGGGTTAACAAGCTTATGTTAATCAGTCAGATATGTATCATTCACCTAGTTCAGGGGAAAAAGGTCAGCACCCTGAACTTCAAAATATACAGACAGAATTATCAAGACAGAAACAAATCAAGTAGACAAATTTCCAAACTGAACAACCATTACATCCATACCAAACAACATCTGGGTTTCAAAGCCGGGGGGCTCTGGACAACGGCTTTCCAGAGTTTCATCTGATCAAATCACAGAACATTTCTCAAAGTGAGCCCCAAAACAAAGCCTCACATCAGGGCTTATATAGCCTTCTTCTGGCTCAGAGAATGTAACAACCTTATTGACTCACTAGCCAATCAAGAAGTATCTACTGAAAAACAAGCCTCCCACCCCAGGCTCCAGGTGCACTTTAGCCTAGGGGCAGGGAAGATCTTCAAATTTACATTCCCATTACCACATGTCCCCAGTCTTGAACTTATGAAGTTGATTTTTTTTTGGAACCCATGTCTCAGAATTGATATTTACCTCCCATTCACTTTCATTTTGCTAGAATTTGGCCCAGCATTCTGGTCTGGTCAAATCCTTTTGAGTCATAGATTTGTCAACTAACATGACAGCTGACCCTTTGTGCTTTTAGCTCTAGCACCTAGCAGGGTATCTGGCATATAGGAGGTCCTAATAAATGCTTATTGATTGAATGACTGACAAAATTCATATTTTGCTTTCAATCCTTTTCGAGCTATTCCATGACTTGTGACCAATTCATATTTTTCTTGGAGACTTTGGATATAGGAACATTGATTTTGTTGTCTCCTGGTTGTTTGTTTTGATCTTACTTATCACCAAAGTAAGATTCCACAGTCTGATTTTTTTCTGCTGTTTGCTCATTTTCCTAGTCAATTACTCTTCGTCAAGGTAGGGCTCTGCTTCCAGTGTTGGGGGGGGGGGGGGGGGTACTGTCCCAAGCTTCAGGTGCAGCTGTTTTCAGAGATACTTCTAGGGACCTGTAAATTTTCAGTTCTTCCAAGGTGATATCAAAGGAGAAGTGTTTACTCCTCTCCTTGTCTGTGTTCTGGTCTGTGAGTAATGACAAGCACTCTTTTCTGCCCTGGAACTGTGAGGAGGATTCCCTCTCTGTTGCTGCCACAAGCGCCACCAGGCCAAAGCTCCTCCTCACCACAGGACCGCCACCCAGGACTGCGACCCAAATGAAAGCAAAGGCAAAACAAGAGAATCCTGTCTCAACACCAGCAAAGAGATCCCTGCAATCCCCCTCTGATCAGCAGCTTGACTCCCCCCCATGATCTCTGGGCCTAGAGCTCCAGAAGCCCAAAATGCTTATTTTAGCCTAATCAGTAATAAAAATTGTAAAACAGTATAGGCCAAGCCCAGATCCCTGTGACATTCTTCTTCCAGGCTGATACCAAATCACTTCCTACTTTGGTCAAGTTACTGAAACTCCCTGGACTCCAGTCTACTTATCCCTGAAAGGAGTGGGTCATTTTAAATCAGAGGTATCAACACTGTTCCATTAGCTGACAACAATCCCAAGTGGACTGAACTAGATTAAAATGGAATTGGGAAATACTTAAGAAAATAAAATAAAAATACAACAGAACATAGATCATGTTCATGTGTGTTTTCTAAGTCAATATGTGACCCATAGGCAGTTTCTACTTGAGTTTTGCATCATTGCTCCAGATGTCTTTGGAGGCCTGTTCTAGCTTTATGAGCACAGGACAACTATCAGGTTCTGGCCACTTGTTCCCTTCAAAATCCACTAAATCATACAGGTGATAATGTGGGAACCCTTTTCTGTGCTTTGCAAACCTCTAGTTGAACTATTTCTGCAGCATTCTGTTCTTGATGAAGTCACACTGGCTCTTGGGGGTCACTCCTTCCTTGTCTAGTTGTTCGCTAATCAGTTCTCTAATAACATATTTAATATTTTTTGCCTACCTGTGGTCTGTGGACCCTGGTTTTTTGGGTTGTTTTTTTTTTTTAAGCAATTGGGGTTAAGTAACTTGCTCAAGGTTACACGGCCAGTTATTTCTGGGTGTGGTGCTGAGTGTCTGAGCCCGGGATTCGATCTCCAGGTCTTCTCAACACTGGAGCCGGGCTCTTACTTGCTGTGCTACCTGGCCGCCCCTGGGTTGTTTTTTTTAATGATGACCCAGTACATTATTTCATCTTTTTCCCGTCACCAATCTCTTATACTGGTTCAGAAATCCCATCCACCTTGTCTTTCTATACCCTGAGATGGAGCTCAGCTAGGTCATGCTATTTGAACTCCTCCAAGGCTGTAAGAACCCTCTAAGCATCTCTTAACCCATCTCAATATGAATACAGATCCATTGATGTGTACAAGAAAACTTTGAAGTGGGTATGTGTACAGCTAGAATAGCATAATCCTAGGAAAAAATTGCTTCCTGTTTTTCCTACTGACTTAACTGTACTGAGAAATTCTTCTGATGGAGAAACAGTTCCCAAGACTGTGTGCAGATGAGGAAACAGGGCAAATACTGTGGGGATTCCACTGTAACAGGGTAGGTGTCAAAATATGTACCATTAGTAACAACTTGACTTCTTATTGTTGTTAAGGCTATGGTCTCTGCCCATTGTATTGAGCCTTGAATGAGAGGAGCTCTGCTTTGAAAACAGAAAACAAACAGGAGTATGTTCAAAGCCTGAAAATCTCAGAATTACAGGTGAGGTTCTGAATATAGCAGGCAGACCTCTAAAGAAATTCAGCTGGAATATATATAATCAGTTATTCTGGGGATGGGGTGAGGGGTGGGCTGCTCCCGTGCAAAACAGTTTGGGAAGGACTGTCCTTTGGGGACTGGGCTTAGAGCCTGCTGCTTCTCTTTTTGGATCTCCTGGCTGGTGGAAAATCATCCTCCCTTGGGGAAGCCTTTGATATCTGGAGGCAGGCAAGGTCACCTGAGGCCAGGTTGGATATAGAAAATAGGTGAGCAGGCTGGATGGAGAGTCCATGGGGTCAAAAAGAAGGTTACTAATGAGATATTGTGCTTCAGAGCTCGGAAAGCAATGTCCATCCAGAGCCCAGAAATAGTTTCTCATTAGAATCAGTGCATAGAAGCCTCCCAGGGAGTCTCTTTTGAAAGGGACAACAATAATTTGAATGAACAAGTTGTAGTCTGTAAAAAAAATAGCTTATTCCGTTATTTTATAGTAATACATTATGTGTGGTGTGTGTGTGTGTGTGTGTTTATGGGTGTGGTGTGAAAGAGATGGGGGCTTAAGGGAGAGAAGATGAGGAAGAGGGAGAAAGACAGAAGCAGGAAGAGAGAGGCAGTTATGGCACAGGGAATAAATAGAATGATGGGCTGGAAGGCAGGAACACCTGTATTCCAAACCTAGTCCAATCTTGCTAGCAATGACCTGAAACTAGTCGTTGAAAACCTACACTCCTCAGAGTGCTTTGGGTGTAATCTACTAAGTTCACTGACTCATAAACTTAGAGCTAGAGAGAGGTCTTTAGAAATCATCTAGTCTATCCCCTCCATTTTTAAAGAGAAGGAAAGAACTTTTCTGAGGTCATAAAGTTAGGTAAATGACAGAGCTCCAAGTTCTACCCTCTTCTCACAGATGAGAATGTATTAGGGGAAGGAGTCCTCTGGCCCTGGGAGTTCCTCCACACTTATGAAGTCTCAGATTTCATTCTTCCCTATCTATGTATCTGATAGAATTTTTCTCTCATTCTGGTCTCTCATTACATTGTAAAATGTTAATTTGCTTCTTAAGCCATATAATCGTGTCTTCTATTTATACCGTGCATCCTGCTCAGCATTCAGTTTGGGGTCAATGCTTCTTTTTCTTTTAAAGCAACAGAAAAAAATTTTTTTTGTTGAACAGTAGCAGTTCAAGTTAGTGGAAAGTACCTGAGAATCGCTGCAATTAGAGCACTGAACCTGGAGTCAGGAAGACGTGTTCAAATCTGGCCTCAGACACTGACTGCTGTATGATCCTGGGCCTATCATTTAACCTCTATCAACGAGGCTGATAATGGCGCTTACCTCCCAGGGTTGTGAGGATCAAATGAAAGAATATTGCTAAAACTCTTAGTGCAATTCCTGGTTCATAGTAAACACATAGTAAGCACATAGTAAACATTTAATAAATGCTTGGTTTTTTTCCATCCATCCATCCATCCTTCCTTCCTTCCTTCCTTCCTTCTTTCCCTCCTTCCTCCCTACCTTCCTTCCTTTGACAAGTGTCATATGACCTACATTTGAATCCCGATTCTACCCCTTTCAGACTATGTAGCCTTGGACAAAACATTCCCCTTCCTTACACTTCAGTTTCCTCATTTTATTTTTCAAGATGAGATTGGACTAGGTGATTTGAGACCCTTTCCAGCTCTGATGTTCAGTGGTTCTTTAGAGGGTGAGCAGTGTAATGGAAAAAGCTAGAGAGCATTGGATTTGGAGGTCAAAAATCAGGGTACAAACCTGTTTATGTTACTTCTTCACTTTTGCGACCTTGGCCAAATTCCTTCTCTTTTCGGGACCTTCATTATCTCACCTATAAAATGTAAGGATTGGAACATATGACCACTAAGATCCCTTCCAACTCTGAATACCTCCTTCAATGACTTCCTTGCTTCTTCTGTGCTAGAGGATTTCTCCACTATGTTAAGGATATGACCAAACCCAGACCAAAGCATTACACTTAGTGGAGCTTAGGACTCACCTATTTCCCTTCCACACCTTTAGCTTTGTCTTGACATCACAGCCCCAACTAGAATGTATTGCTTTCTTGCTGGTGCTGCCCCCTAATTTGTGACTGGATTGTTTTATGCTGAATACCTCCACTACAACATGGGCGTTAATTCTCTTTGCAAATGTAAATTATGTGCACATTCTATTCTCCCATGAGCAGCTGAAAGATGTAATTTGGTTCTCTTTGATTATATTATTCTTTTCCATGTATCCAATCATTTGTCAATATGTCAACACTAAAACGATTAATGCTGTTTGTTGGAACATCACGAGTATTAATAGCCCTATTAAAATGAAGTAGGTCATAAATATTCTCTGAGCTGATCAATGTGGCATATCATTATGGCAAGAACCCCAGTAGACTGAAAAGGGAACAAATTTGTTTCCCTTGCCCTGAGTGGGGCAGAAGGATAGGGCTTCTGTAACTCAAACTCAAGAGATCAACGTCACCAACTGACTCAGGAAAGTGAGTCATTGGAAAAGTTTCCTACGGAGTGGGGAACCTAGAATCCTGGGGAGAAAATGGCAGGTGGGTTGTACTTTGCTATTTTTGTAAAGCATGTCATTCATCAACATGACCCTGTGGCCATCCTAGCCCTTCATAAAAAGTATTTCACAGACCAGAGACAGGAAGCAACAATCAGCTGAAAAGATAGAATCTCTTCAACCCATTTTAACTTTTCTGGTGTAGACTCTGAAATACAGTAAATTTCCTTATCTGGGATTGCTTTTTTTGTTTTTGTCACTTTGGGCCTGTGATTTCAATCAATTATCAATAAATATTTATTAAGTACCTGCTATATTCAAGGCTTTGTGCTAAGTGTTGGGATAACAAAAAGAGGCAAAAAGCCAGTCCCTGCCTTCAAGGAGCTCACAATCTAATGGGGGAGACAACATATGAATAAATATGTTTGTGTGTATGTGTATGTATATATACATATATATGTATATATCAAGCTATGTTCAGGATAGATAGGAAATAATGAACAGAGGGAAGGCACTGGAATTAAGAAGGGTTGGTAACGCTTCCTGGAGAAGGTGGAATTTTAGTTGGGACATAAAAGAAGCCAGGGTGTGAGTAGCTGGAATGGAGGAGGGATAGTATCCCAGGCATAGGGGACAGGCAGAGAAAATGTCCAGGGAAGAGAGAAGGGTGGGGCTTGTTTGTGGGACTGCCAGGAGGCCAGTGTCACTGGATCAAAGAGTATGTGTTGGGAAATAAAGTATGAAAATACTAGAAAGGTAGGAAGGGGCGGGTTATGAAAGACTTTGAGGGACAAACAGAGCATTTCATATTTGATCCTGGAAGCAATAAGGAGCCACTGTAGTTTATTGGGAGTGGTGGTGATATGATCAGACCTGTGCTTTGGGAAAATCATTTTAGTGGCTGAATGGACAATGAACTGGAGTGGGGAGAGACTTGGGGCGGGCAGCCCCATCAGCAGTTAGAGTGGGGGTGGTGTCAGAAGACAAAAAGGGGTGTATTTGAGAGATGTTGCACAGGTGGGGGGGCGTGAATTTCTGGTGTGGAACTTCCCTACACCACTGCAGATAAACAAGTCCTCTGTATGTACCTTATAGTCTTACAAAGTTGTCTGGGAGCATTGCAGGTCTAAGTGGCTGCCCACAGTCCAGTGTGCAGGCCAGTGCACATCAAAGTCAGGACTAAGCCCCTGTCCACTCTACCATACTGCCTCTTGTAATAATAATAAAAAACCCCTCATATTTATTTGGTACTCTCTGGTTTTCAAAGTATCTTCTGTATTTATGTCATCTTGTCTGGTCCATCCAACAATCTGCTGAGGTAAGTAATATGAGTATTATTATAGTTTACTACCCTTGTTTTTATAGGTGAGGATGCAGAGGCTCAACCAGGTTAAGAGATTTGCCTAAGGACACACAGCTAGTAAGTGAAGAAGTTACAGTACCTCATACCTAGACCTTTTAGCTCTCAAGTCAATACTCCTTTCTTGATACCCAACAGACCCAATGGCCATTCTTCCTCTCTTGACTAGAAATGGATAACGTCCCTCCAATTTTATTTCTTCAGAGTACAATGTAGACCTCTCAGAGACCTTTGGAGTAACTAAAATTAGACTGAAAATATAAATTTGTAAATGTGAGACATCTTCAAAGTTTGGGTAACAACATCCTTCCACATGTGAAGAAATTGCATTTTCTTAAGAATAACAGCACCATGTGACTCTGGGCAAGTCACTGAAGCTCTCAGTGACCCAGGGGACTCTCTACAAATCCCTAAGTTGCAAATCAAGTGTTAATATGAAATGGTAGAGGAACTTCCTCCCTCAGCATTCCTTACACAGATGAAATCAAAGGGTCTGGTCACCCTTTGGATGCCCCCACCCCACCTCCACCAAGAACAAAAGAATGGTGCCAGCTCTGAAATCCAGGTTCACAGGTGACTGAAGCTCATGAGGACCTTCAGGGGGTTGGCCTGGAGGACTGTCCATTGATACCCATGGTGAGAAAACAACTTACTATGACAGATGGTTCCCTGTCAGTAAAGAGTAAATTAGGAAAGAGCTGGGGCCAGGGGAGACCTATAAAGACTTTGAGTTCCTGCAATTGCAAGAAATTAACCAAGCAGACAATGATGAAAGGGAAATTGGAGAATGCCTTTGGATCTTCTGCAGAGAAAACATTCATTCCCAATCTGTCTCAGTGTGAAAATCAAGTGCGGGGCATCGGGTGTAGCTGCATCCTAACATATGACTTTTGCTCTAATGGTATCTCTTGGCATGGGGGTGGCTGGTCACACAAAAGTCCAGTCTTGCAGCAGAGAACAGACGCAGGCAGGTCCTCCCAGGCAGGGAAAGCTTTGAGGAGAGGCCTGGGAATGGCCTGGGTAGCTGGTGGCCAAAGAACAGCTTAGCTGGTGGGGAGGGGCTCATTGCCAGAAGGTTGGCCAGCAGGTGGTGTGAAGTCACTGACAAATGGGCACTGGAGGGAGCCTAGATGCTGAGGAAATTCCAGATTCTGTGAGGATTGAAATCTATGCATTTGCTGTTACTAAGTGATAGTCATGAGGTCCGAAGGCATTGCTGAAGCCCCTACATCTTGCCAGGCCCTGTGCTGGGCACTGCACAAGCAGTAACAAGAAACCAGACAGTCCCTGCCTTCAAGGAGATTACATTCTTTGGGGGGCAACATCACATACAACCATTTGTGGAGATCAGATACCCACTAAGGAAATACTGAGTCTTCTACCATATTCCTTTTCAGATTGAGGGCAGCTCCTGAAGGATATCTGCTTGGGCCTGGGATCAAGGGGTAGGACTAGGGAGCTGCACTCCGTGAAGGGGGACTGGCACAGCACCATGTACTCATTGCTCATTGGCAACAGTGAAGTAGGAACATCATCAAAGGGGTCCTTTTCATACTGCATTGGAAGTTATCACCCTGTGAGAGCAGCATTAGGGATCAAATACAGTCAGGAGCTTGGTTCCTAACTCCAAATTTGGTTTTCTCTTTTTTCTTTTTTTTTCAAATGCTTTATTAACTCTGATTTTACATCATTCATTTCCGCCATATTTTGAGTTGCAAATTTTCTCCCCGTTTTTCCCCTATCCACCGCCCCAAAATAGCGGTCCCACAGGATATCCCCTCCTCCAATCTGCTCTCTCCCATATCTTCTCCCATACCCCCTTCAACTTTTCCAGTGGATCTCCATGTCCCAGTGCCTGTATATCTTATTTCCCAATTACATGTAAAATAGTATTAATAATAGTATATATATAATTTTAAACATTCAATTTTTTTTTAAGCAATCAGGGTTAAGTAACTTGCTCAAGGTTACACAGCCAGTTATTTCTGGGTGTGGTGCTGAGTATCTGAGCCCGGATTTGATCCAGGTCATCCTGACACTGGAGCCGGTGCTCTTACTCACTGAGCCACCTGGCTGCCCCTAAGCAATTGGGGTTAAGTAACTTGCTCAAAGTTACACGGCCAGGTGTTTCTGGGTGGGTGCGAAGTGTCTGAGCCCGGGATTCGATCTCCAGGTCTTCTCAACACTGGAGCCCGTGCTCTTACTCGCTGTGCTACCTGGCCACCCCTAAACATTCAATTTTAAGACTTTGAATTCTAGATTCATTCCCTTCCTCCCTTGTCACCCACCCTTACTTGGAAGATAAGCAGTTCAGTATAGGTTGTACATGTGTGGCTAATGCAAAACATTAACATAGTAGATATATTGTAAAAGACTGACTATATTTCCCTCCCTCCTATCCCACCCCCACTTGTTCTATTCCCTACTTTGATCCCATCCCTTTTCAAAAGTGGGTGCTTCCAACTTCCCTCCCCACCAGCCTGCCCACCCTTCCATCATCCCCCCTCTCATCCCCTTCCCTCCTACTCTCTTGTAGGGTGAGATACCCTATTAAGTGTGTATTTCATTCCCTCCCTGAGCCAAATTCAGTGAGAATAAGTTTGGTCCATCCCCTTTTGCCTTCCTATTCTTCCCCTCCATTGTAACCATTTTCCCTTGCCTCTTCTATATGAGTTAGTTTATCCCATTCTGTCTCTCTCCATCTCCTCTCATTATATTCCTCTCTCACCTCTTAATTTCACCTTTTAAGTATCATCCCTTTCTATTCAATTTGTCCTGTGCCCTCTATCTATGTATGCCTGTAAGCATATATACACACATTCACATATGTATTCATATGCCCATATGCCCTCCGATATGGACATATATATTTCCATTCCCTTCAACTATTTTCCTACTGAGAAAAGTTTCATCTGTTACAATTATCGTTTTTCCACGGAGGAATGTAAATAGTTCAACTCTGATAAGTGGCTTATGATTTCTTTTCCCTGTTTACCTTCTCAAGCTTCTCTTGCTTCTTGTATCTGAATGTCAAATTTTCTATTCAACTCTGGTGTTTTCATCAAGAATGCTTGAAAGTCCTCTATTTCACTGAATGACCATATTTTCCCCTGAATGATGATTCTCAGTTTTGCCGGGTAGGTGATTCTTGGTTTTAATCCCAGCTCCTTTGCCCTCTGGAATATCATATTCCAGGCCCTTTGATCCCTCAGTGTAGAAGCTGCCAGTTCCTGGGTTATCCTTATTGTGTTTCCACAATATTCAAATTGTTTCTTCCTGGCTGCTCATAATATTCTCTCCTTGATCTGGGAATTCCAGAACATGGCTATAATATTCCTAGAAGTTTTCTTTTTGGGATCTTTTTCAAGAGGTGATCAGTGGATTCTTTCAACCTCTATTTTGCCTTCTGGTTCTAAAACATCAGGGCAGTTTTCCTTGAGAATTTCTTGGAGGATGATTTCTAGGTTCTTTCTTTGATCATGGCTTTCAGGTAGACCAATAATTTTTAAATTATCTCTCCTGGATCTATTTTCCAGGTCAGTGGTTTTTCCCATGAGATATTTCACATTGCCTTCTATTCTTTCATTTGTTTGGATCTGTTTAACAGCATCTTGATTTCTCATAACGTCATTATCTTCCATTTGCTCCAATCTAATTCTGAAGCAATGATTCTCCTCAGTGAGTTTTTGAGATTCTTTTTCCATCTGGCAAATTCAACTTTTTAAGGCATTCTTCTCCCCATTGCCTTTTTGAGCCTCTTTTGCCATTTGAGTTAGTCTGTTTTTTTAAAGTGTTATTTTCCTCAGTCAGGCTGTTGACTCTCATTTCATAATTTTCTTGCATTGTTCTCATTTCTCTTCCCAATTTTTCCTCCACTTCTCTTATTTGCTTCTTAAGGTCCTCTATGGCCTGTAACCAGCTTGTATTTTCTTTTGAAGCTTTTGGTGCAGGAGTTCTGACTTCAATGTCTTCCTCCTGTTCCATGCTTTGCTCCTTTTTGTCCTTAAAATAGGATTCAATAATGTTGGATTCTTCTGTCTGCTTTGTTTCCTTTGTCTGGTCATGTTACCCCTCAGCCACTTGACCCCTGGGCTTTTTGCCACAGTAGGACTCTGCCACCAGACAGGGGAGCTTCCATCCCAAACTCTGGGGTTTTCTCAGCTGCTGGAGGTATTAATTGGGTGCCCTTGCTGAAGCCTCCATACGCTCTGGCAAGCTGGACACACACCCCAGAACCTCCACTCTAGACTGCAATCCAGATCCAAGCAGGTTAAAGTAAGAGTGATTACCCCTCAGACTGGTCACATGGTCCCCCTACACTCTGCAGGCCAGGAGCTGAAGCTGCCACGTGGGGGCAGCTGCACAGCAGAGCTCCTCAGTGGCTTCTTGCCCTGGGTGCAAAAGCTGAGGCACTCCCAACTACTAGTCCCAAAGTCCATACTGCACTGACCTCTCACTTTGTCCTTCGCATCTATGTGTTGATAATTCTGGAGACGGCCATAGCTGCTGCTGATCTGGAGTCCCTCTGGCTGGTGGCTGGTCAGGTCTGCCCTAGGGCTAAAGCCTTGAGGTGGAGCTGGGCTCAGATCCCAGAGCACTGTGCTGGCCGATTCCTGCCTGCCTGCCAGGCTTAGCTTCTCTGTGTCATTTTGTGGGTTCTGCAGCTCCAAAGTTTGTTTAGAGTCCCCTTTTTACATGGATTGGGGAAGGTGGAAGCCAGAGCAGCAGGGAGGTCCTGCTTCTACTCTGCCATCTTGACTCTGCCCCCTCCAAATTTTTTAATTAAATTGAATTCCATCTTACAATCCAAGTATAGCCTTAGGCATTGGGCTCATGCTTTACAAATAGTTCTTCTCTGAGCACCAGTAGCTCAAATATTCTTTAACCCCATTTTACAGATGAGAGAATGGAGACCTAGGGAAGTGAAATATCTTGCCAGGGCCACTTAGCCAGCAAATGCTGGAGCTGAGGACTCAAATTCATCTCTTCAAGGGACCTCACCTTCCATGTATTTCAGCTTATGCCTTAATCATTCCCTCTATATTATGCCTAATGTGTAGTTCTCAAGTCTCTATTTGAAGACCTTGGGTGAGGGGAAGCTCACTCCCTCCTAAGGTAGCCATTCCCTTTGGGAGCAGCTCACATTGTTAGGACATTTTATATTATCTGGAGCCTAAAGTTGCCCCTCCTTCTGCCCCATGGGGCCAAGCAGAATGAGCACATTCCTTCTGCCACCAGCATCCTTCTTCATCCTTCATCCAGTCTTCTCTTCTTGACTTCCTTCAAGTGATCTTCATATGGCATGCCCTTCAGGAGCTTCACCATCCTGAGGGCTCTCCTCTGGCTCTTCACCACCATAGCAGCACCCTTCCCAAAATGCAGCCCCAGAACTGAATACAATACCCTAGACTGTGTCTGACTGTGCTGGGCAAGGTACAGTGGGATTAGCTCCTCTGTAGTCATGGTCATGAGGCCTAATTTTTCACTAGCCTTTTCTAGCTATCACAAAGGGATATGGGAAAGTACCTCTCTCATTTTTCTTGTAGAGTTGGAAGCCCATGGGTGTGGGACACTGCATCTGATAGATATTTTTTTTTCCAATATGGTGGCTAATTTTGCTACCCTTTTTCCACGTCTTTTAAATTCTTTATTAACAAGGTATATGTCTTGGCAAAAAGAGAGATACAGTGGAAATTAGGTGATGTGAAAACAAAAACAAATTGTTGTTGTCATATCACACTGTTGATACATTCATTTTGCAGTCCTCAAAAACCTGTCAGGATTTTTTTCAGAAAACTGACATTTAGTCAGAGATTTTTGAATACAGTAATAAGACTATTCCTATGAAATTCCCTCTTAGATTTAACCCAGTGTTCTTGCCTGCCAATATCTTTGGGAATCCCGAGTTGTCCTCCATGTTTTTTCTGTCATCTGAAAATCTGGCAAGCCTGCGATCTATTACCATTATCCATACTACCACTCAAAATGATAAAAAAAAAAAAACACAAGACCAAGGACAGATCCCTGAGGTACTTCCCTGGTGATCTCATCCTGAGCTAAAAGCAAAACTGTTTGTTAATATGTGGGTCCAGCAATTCAAGAATTTCCAAATCTACCTCACTGAACTTTTGTCTATTCCACATTTCCTTCTGTGCTTTCCAAAAGAAGAGTATTAGAGATTTTGTCAAAAGATTTGCTAAAGTCTAAGTAACTTACAATATCTGCAGTATTTCCCCAATTACCTGGGTTAGTAGCCTGTCAAAAAGGAAAGGAGGTTATTTTGATATGGCTGGTTTGGGATCAAACTTTGTGGTTTTATCAGGACCTGTTGCTAGAGCCTTTCATTTCCTTCTCTTGCCCCTATATACCCCACTCTCACAATCCTTTCCTGTGCTTTTCTATTTACCCTTTCACCTGACTTGCCTTCATCTCCTTTACACGTCTTTGCTAAAGAAAATCTAAGCTGGCTGATGGGCTCCCTGTGCATCCACATCCGTCTCTACAGATAACAACTTTTCCCAGAATTTCATTCTTGCAAGCTCTGCATCCCTGCTGGGCTGATGATAGCATTTTTGCTCCTATCTTTTATCTCTGCTCTTCGAAATCTTCTCTCTCTAAGTGACATGGCAGGCTTACCACCTCTCTGTATCACATGTTTGAAGACAGAGTTGTCACTACCATCATTTCTATTCTAGCAGCCATCTCTCTTTGTTGGTTAGAATTGGATCAAGAATAGAATTCACTAATATTTTTTCCTCCACCTTTGGAAGGATATAATTAATATTAAGACAAGTCAAGAAATTATTAGTCATTCTGCTTTCAGTGCAGAGAAAGCTTTGGAAGATATCTGGATAACTGAAATCTCTCAGCACTGTTACAACATAATTCTCTGCCCGGTTTGGGATCTGTTTCCCAAACTCCTTATCACTTTCCCCTTTATTTCCATTTATTCTGTGGTATCCTGTGATAAGAGGATTGAGTCTGTGCCTTTATCTTTACTTATATATTCTCCAACCTGCTTCTCCTTCTGGTTCCTGGATTCTCTCACATGAGAGAATAATATGCTATGCTACCCCACCAGGCCCCTCTTTTACCCATCCAGTTTCTTTTCAATGAAATATCCTTTCCCTTCTTCAGGTAAACTCACATTTACTCATCTGTCTACATTGTATCAACCCAAATGGAATGTAAGCTCCCTGAGGGCAAGGACTGCTTGTCTTTAGAGCCTTTTCCCCCCTTACTCCTAGCAGAGTAGCGCCCCCACAGGTAGACATTTAAATGCTTCTTGAATTGGATATGCAGATCTTGAGTCTCAGACCACTAAGTCTCAGTGACACCTAGGAGGTCAAATTTAACTCCTTGTATTGTAATCTCAATTTTAGACCCTTGCCATTTAAGATTCAACCCACCCACCAAAGTGAGCCTCTTAAAATGCAGGTCTGACCTTGTCAGCCTCCTACTCATAAGAATCTAGTGATTTTTTTTCCCTTGAGGGTCAAATGCAAAAACATCCATTTGGCATTCACAGCCTTTCATAACTGCCCCTTCCCCATCTTTCTAGTCTTCTTACACCTTACTCCTTACCACATACTCTTCAATCCAATGACAATGGTCTCTCTGTTCTTTGAGCAATGTGCTCCATCTCTTTCCAGGCATTTTAACTGGTTTTCCCTTTGCCCGGAATACACTCCTTCATTTCTGGCTTCTTCCTTCCTTTTTCCTCCTCCCTTCTTTCTTGCCTCCCTTCCTATCCCCTTCCTTCCTTCCTTCCTTCCTTCCTTCCTTCCTTCCTTCCTTCCTTCCTTCCTTCCTTC
>NW_027187369.1:19742921-19772230 GCF_028583685.1 Petaurus breviceps papuanus
TTCCTTCCTTCCTTCCTTCCTTCCTTCCTTCCTTCCTTCCTTCCTTCTTTGTACAACCATTGAGACACTGTTCTGTCCTCAAGAAGCTCACAGTTTTAAATGAGAATGTGTGTGTGTGAAACAAATGGAGGTCAATTCCAATATGACAGCTTCATAAGGGTGATACAGTACCATCTGTAGGCATAGGAACTGAAAGAATTCAGAATTAGGGAAAAATTGAGCTCTGTACTTAGCTTACATCCAAAGGCAGAGAAAACAGACGGTAGGATTGATATAGGTTTGGGACTTTGGATGTCAAGTTTAATAGAAGATTGGCAGAATGAGGGTATTTTGAACACTGAAGAAGGTAATTTTGTAGAAATTGACTAGGATCGGGAGGGAATTCAGTAAAGTGTAGAGTAAAGAGATGGGGTTGATTGATGAGAAGTCAGGAATTTGGGACTGTTCATTTTTTTATTCAGCACAGTGCAGAACACACAGCCATATACATAGGGTATGTGTTGAATGAGTAAAAGAAAATCACGTTCATGATGGAAAAGCCATATTAGGAAACTGTTTTGTTTTTTTGTTTTTGCATTAGAGGAATACTGAATGGGAGAGCTCAAAAGTGGCCTTGTGTGGTCAAGGCTATGATGATGTTGGACAGTAGCCAATATGGAGTAGAGATAAATAAGAAATTCTGAGGCTAAGTTGGTCCAAGATCATCAGCATAAATGTGGTCAGGAAACTATGGGGAGACATACTGAAGTCATCTGGAAAAAGTGAAAGTGGGTCCAGCTGGATGGTGTAGGCTCTTAGGAGCCTGCTGGTTCATGGTAACACTCAATGGCTTCCATCCCATGGCAAGTCTGATGGAGTTGTGTACATAAGGGAAAAGGGGCCTTAGCTGTCCATGACAGCAGGCTTGAAGGCAGAGTAAAAGCAGCAGAAAATCTATGAATTATAGAGCATAATATCTGCAGATGATGTACTGACAGATTGAGCTACAGAGATAGGGAGACAACATGGAGACAGGGAGATGACAGGAAGAGAGGGAGACAGGAAGATGGAGAATGGCACCATTTCTATCTACCAGGCAGCTTTTATAGCCGAAGCCAGCTTTCTCCTGTGGTTCAAGCAATAAGAGAAAGGGTTTATTGGCAGTGAGTCCAGACAGTTTTCACTCTGACCAACTCTACCTTCATGTGAACTCCAAAATCATCTTTCAGACTCAGGAAATCTTTTTTTTTAAGGCTTTAAGCGTGGTTATGAGCAACATTTAAGATGGAGAGCCTTCCAGGAAGAATGACATAAAATGGAGAACTGTGTAGGTGAAATCATTTGCCTCTAAGTCATGATGATAGATGATCATTGAAGCAGTAAGAAATAAGGAAGCCAGAAAGAGAACCCAGGAAGCCTGACTCATGATGCCCCTCCCTTAGTCTTACAGGGAGAGTTGTTTCAGATGTGTAGGTCTGGGTCACTTAGTTCTCTTAGTTAAATCAAGGTGCTAATGAGGCCAAGTCTGTGATTTTGCTCATCATATGAGTGAGTTTCTTTTTTTAAAGCAATTGGGGTTAAGTAACTTGCCCAAGGTTACACAGCCAATTTTTTTTGTGTGGGTGTTAAGTATCTGAGGCTGGAACCAATCCCGGGTCCTCCAGACTCCAGGGCCAGTGCTCTTACTCACTGTGCCACCTAGCCACCCCATGAGTGAGTTTCAAAGGCCAACTGACTTCCCCAGCTGTAGGCTAAATCCCTACCAGTGGGCCAGCTGCCTCACAAATGCATGCCATTGGTCTTGGGAGGAGGGGAGGAGAAGGCTCACAAACCCATTACTAGTACTGAATCATCTGTTCCTGTGGTTTTTGAGTAAGAAGAACAGCAAGCACACACACATTAGAGACCCACCAGAAAAGGAAGTGAAGAATGGTAATGTAATGGCCTCATAGGAGGAATCACAGAAGAGTAGGGACTGGTTGGTTTTTTTTTGGAGGGCAATTGGGGTTGTGATTTGCCCAAGGTCACATGGCTAGTTTGTGTGTGTGTGTGTGTGTGTGTGTGTGTGTGTGTGTGTGTGAAGCATCTGAGGCCGGATTTGAACTCATGTCCTCCACACCAAGGCTGGACCTAGCCACCCGGGACTATTTTTTTCAAGATGCAGAGCCTGAGATTTAATTTTGATTTTGAAAGCACATAAAATACCTACTTGAATTTAAATTCCTATGGAATTTTTGCATTTTTTTAGCTAGAATTTCTATATCACTTTAGGGTTTACAAAGTAAGTATCTGAGGCAGAATGGTCTTCCTGACACCAGGTCATGCAGTATTTATCCGCCATCAACACGGCCTAATGGACAGGTAGTATAGGGAAGTCATGTCAGTGAACTCTGGAATGAGATATGTTTGAATTTAAACTCTCTGAGGGCCGGACCTGTTTTTGTTTGTTTGTTTTTTCTTTGTATTTCCAGTGCCCAGAACAGTGCCTGTCACATAGTAAGAGCTTAATAAATGCTTGATGAATGAAAGAATGAATAAATTAGAGGCAAACTGCCAGTATATATTGATGAAGGTAGTATCCATACCGAGAGCTGCCTAAGCAGATGAGATCATAAATCCAGACAGCTCCCCCCACCCCAAAAAGAATTTCAGAAATGTAAAGCATCATATGCTTTCTCACTAAAAAGAAAAAGTGTGGCCACCTGAATGCAATGTGAAAATATGCTAAATGTTCCAAGATAAAACCCAACAAAGCCCTCTTCCTGTCTTCCAAAGGCTGTGCTTTGAAATCTTAGGTTCTGAGCATTCCTATGTTGCAGGACTATGGAGAACACAAATGATGGAGTTGATGAGTTATGAGAAAGTCTGTCCTCCCCTTGCAGTGACAGTAGATAATTAGCAGATTAAATGTAAACTCCCATACATGACTGTTGCTAGCTCTCCAGAGAGAGCTTGGCAGAGCAGCTTGAAATCTTGGCTGGCTGGATGCTCTCTATCAGATATTTTAGGCAGAATAATGGTCCCCGCTTCCTCAACTTTATTTTTGATAATATATATCTCTGCTTGAAGGACTTTTTTGTCTCAGTTACAGAAACAGTCACCGATGACACTTGTAGGATTGCCCACAAGTTAGGTCTAGCTTAAAAGGAACATTTTTTACAAAGTAAGAAATTTGGGGGTCAGGACCTTTAGGAATATGGATATTCTCTCCAAAGATATAACCACCATGCAGAAGCTAGAAACATACCAAGGCAGTATATCTGGGCTATTGGACAACAGGGCACTTTATTTTGAAGATTCAGATATACCCCAGAGGTCAGGCCGTGCCCTTGAAGCAGTAAATGCATGCAGAGAAAGCCTTATACAATATAATACAGGTGGGCATTAGGCTGATCTCCAAGCCTGAGCTTAGTTAATGGGGCTCTCTGCATCAGCATAGGTTTCAGCAGTAACAATTGCTTTCAGAAGGATTTGCCAATGGCTCCAAGAGTCTAGGGAAAAATTGGTGGGGTCCTGTGAGAGTTACAGGCTGAAGGTTTTGACATGTCTAACTCCCTGCATTAGGAAAATAATGAGCTGCTTACAAGCTTTAAAGACATTCATCGATATTTTCCAAATCTCGTCTCCAGTCGAATCCTCACCCAGATCACAATGGCAACAGCCTGGCTGGAAAGTGAGGGTGTTGATACATACATTTCCCATTTCCACCTGTCAATTAAAAAGCAAGCTGTGATTTGGAAACTCCATGGCGGTTTATGAGGCAATTTTAGGTCATGTGGGTTGCAGATCTTTCTGGCTGAAGCCTATCAAGGAATCTAGATTCTACGAATCACTCAAGTCACTTGAAAATGTTTTGTAAAATGCTCAGTAAAATAAGGCTTACCTTAACTCTTATGGGGGAAAATGGCTCATTGATGCCTTTTCTTTTTGCATGACAGTAATTTGTGGATTGAGCCCTCAGGTGCTGCAGCCCTCTCCCTGCCCCCCCCCCCACTAAATGTCCCTTTGTAAGAAAGAAAAAGAGTAAAACAAGAATGACTGACAAACATGCTCACATTGAGGGTGTGGGCAGCATTCTGCCCCAGCTGGCCCTGTAGCTCAGCTGAGAGGAGGCAGGTTTCACCCTCTCCTATGAGCTCATTTATTGCTTTTCAATTTTCTTTTGTTGCTGTTTTCCTGAACATTGTTGTTGTCATCGTTTACATTAGTCTCTTGCTCACACCCCTTTCACAGTTCATACGATATTTTTCTAAATTCCTTCTATTTGGCCTTTTACTGCACAGTAAGATTCTATTACATTCATGTACCATGACCTGTTCAGCCGTTCCCCACTCGATGGGCATCTGCTTTGTTTCCAGTTCTTTGCTATCTCAGAAAAAAAAAAGTGCTGCAATGATTGTTTGAGGATAAATGGGGCTTTTGTTTCTCTTTTGACTTTGTGAACCATCTCAGAATCTTTTGGGGAGCAGAAGGAATATAGGATTATCAATCCAATAAATAAAAAAAGAAGTTTTTCTAAATAAATTCAGGTTATTCATTAGATATAGTATTGGGTTTATTTATTTTAAAATGTTACACGATGCCTTTTGGTTCTATGGCATTGTCATTTCCAGATATACTCCATGCCCACCTTGGAGTCAAATGCTTCCTTGTAACAAAGAAAAACAGTTGTACAGTGATAACGTCAGAAAATGCATGTAGCATCCTGCCTCTGTTGTCCACCACCTCTAAAGGAGGAGATAAATTGCATTATCTGATCTCTGGGATATGGAGTTGGTTTGAAATTTGTTTTCTGCTTGTGATTTGCTTTGTTATAACTGCAATGGTAGTTGATATTCTAGTTTCAAAAATACTCTACATATGTTAACCCCCTGAGGTAGATTGTACTAGTACTATTCTCACCCATTTTATCGATTAGTAAATTGAGTCTCAGAAGGGGAATATGACGTGATCAAGGTTACACAGACAGTAACTGTTTAAGCTAGGACTACAACCCAGGTCTCATGATTCTATACCCAGCACTTTTTCCCCTGCACCATGGCTACCTTCATAATTATTGTTGTCTGCTTCTAAAATAGTCCTGAGTGATTCCTGAGACTTATACTAACTCTTAAAATATCATATTGGAGTGAAGGTTTATAACTGAAGAATATATTTCCAATGGAGGCAAATGAATTAATCTTTATCATGTGGCATTGACTTAAATGTCAAACAAATTAGAAGTCATACATTCTCCAGAAGACAAGCCTTTGGTCAACGTTTTTATGATAATTCAAATTCGTATCTCTCGAATGAATTTATGGTCTCATCAATTTCACTTTTCCCTACGATGATTCCCTACAATTTACACCTCATCTACACCTGCCCATCCTGCATGACTGTGGTCCATCCCCTCACAAAAATCCCTACTACCCCCCAACCCTGGCACTTTGCTTTCTCCTGACACCATGAGGGTACCAGTGGAGCCCTCTGTCTGTCTCCCTCTTATTAGTTATTCTTGCCAGGCAACCCGTTTATCTTTTTTTCCTTGATGATGTCCTTTACTTGTTTCTTCTTTGGACTTCATTGTTGATTAAAAATCATAGCCTATTCATACCCACGTACCTCTCTGTTGCTTTGGGAGTGATACACATTCTTTGTTGTCTGGAGCCAGTTTTGTTCTGTGTCCTGTTGCCATAGAACAATTCCAGTAGAATGTTTGTATCAAAAAGATTAATCTTTGATTTCATAAGAATTGGGGGCCAGCAGAAACTCTGACACATACTTTGGGCCCAGGGCAAGCTGCTTACTGCTCTAGTCTAGTTATCCTTAAACTGTACATCCTGACATTTGTGACCCACAGTTTAAGATTAGGATGTACTGAAGGGATAGGGAGTGAAAAAAATTTAAGAAACCCTGCTCTAGACCAGAGGTGCCAAACTAAATAGAAAAACCAATCCCTTTGGGTAGCATATTGATTTAGAAAACCACAAATTAACATTGTCTACGTTTTATTGTATTTTTATTTAGTTTTGTTAAGCATTTTAAAATTATACTTTAATCTGGTTGGGCTATATTTAAGAGTTTTATGGTGTTTGACATCTCTACTCTAGGTGACTCTCTAAGACCCTAAGTCTTGCAGAAGGTACTGATATATGCACTGGTAGGAGTCTGCTCAGACAAGAATCCTCCGCATCAATGAAATCTCAAGTCTAGTCATCCCTACATCTTGGGGTGAGCAAAAGAGCTTTCGAATTTCACCCAAGCAATTCAACTCACTCTTCTCCTTTTCCTCTCTGGGCTCAGCTGTCTATGCTGTACTGATATAGATTGTTAGACATGAGCTCAAGTATACATTCAAATGCATGTTGAACTCTGAGCCATAGCCATTTTTCATCCACTTGGATATTATTTTGTAGATGGACAGGCCAAAGACATTTGAGTGAGTAATGGTCTTTTCCAGGAGGATCTGAAATATTCTGGGACCTGATGCAATTGGCTCAGTGTCATATGAAAACAGAAGAACTGAAGGATCCCACCATCCACAAGGAATTCCTCCTTAATCTGAACTCTGTACTGGACCCCAATCTATTCCAGTGGCAAAAACTTTTGGCAAGCATTCATCTCTCTTCTTTCTGCATTGCCTCATATTTATCATCAAAGGGTTATGGAACAGGGTTTCTGTCACTTGGTAATTGCTCCTGCTCGCATTTCTAGCCCCCAAGTCCTCTTCAGTAACAAAGAAGTGCAGTTAAGGCAAACCAAACAACATATTAACCATATCTGACAGCATATGCCTCATTTTGTTCTTGGAGCCACTCACCTCTCTGCCTAGAATAAGGAAATGGGTTTGTTCATCAGCCCTCTGGAGTTAGAATTGATCACTGCATTGTTCTAAATTCTGATGTCTTTAATGTCATGGGCCTTCATATTAGAGTGATCATTGTATATGCTATTATTTTAATTCGAATTACTGGGCTCTGCATCAGTTTAGATAAGTCTTCTTATATTTCTCTGCATTTTTCAGCCTTCATTTCTCATGGCATGCCAAGGTGCCACAACATTCACATACCACAATTTGTGTAGCCATTTCCTATTCAGTGGGCACCCATTTTGCTTCCAGTTCCTCACTACCACAAAAATGCTGCTATTGATATTTTTATAGATAGGATATCTCAAAAGTCTTAGTGCAGTTTTAAGCTTTAATAACTTCAGAAGAATAAATGCTATGCATTTACAAAAGACAACATTTTAAAAAATTAATTTAAGGGGCGGCTAGGTGGCGCAGTGAGTAAAGCACTGGCCCTGGAGTCAGGAGGACCAGAGTTCAGTTCCGGTCTCAGACATTTAACACCCACACACATACCCCCCCCCCCCCACACACACACACCAAACTAGCCATGTAACCTTGCGCAAGTTACTTAATCCCAACTATCCTCCAAAAGGCAAAAAAAAAAATTAAAAAAAACTTTTAAAATCTTGATTTCTTTTACCAATTTAACATGACATCTTTCTTACATTACACATGCCTATAGTTAATTTTCAAATTTCACAAAAACTTTCATCAACTACTGTTCTGTATCTGAAGGATTGCATTTGTAATCCAAAGAATTAAGTATTAATGGATACACAACAGTTTTGATGTGACACCACAGGAAGAAGCCCAGTGGAGATAAATTGTGAACCAAGTGGCCATGCAAAACCACCTCCTCACAGATCCACCAATATTTCGGAAGCATTCCCTTTATTTTGTTCTATATTTCCCAAATGACATTTTAAAATGACATTAAACATTTGGGAGTGTTGGGGGCCTTATTTTTTATACCTTTGGACTAGAGGATCTCCAAGGACCCTTCCAGTTCGTAACCCTATGAACGCTTAGTCTCTCTGTGTTGACCAAGTGCCAATAAATTTATTGCCCTACTCTCTTTTACCACTCTGGGTCCATGTGCTATCCCTGAGTGATTTTTCCACCTTGAGACTTCACTCTTGAGCATTTTTGATGGGTAATTAGCTTTGTAAGGACACAGGGAATGATACTGTGTCTGCCCCTCGATTCCTGAATCCCACATCATGACTCTGGTATGCTGAACCCTGAGTTCCTTCTCCTCCCGCAGGCGGCAGCCGCTCCTGGCTTCTGCCCAGGTCCCGATGCAGGCAGCTCACCATTCCTGCTCTCAGCTCAGCAAAGTCTGCATGCAGGCCATTCTTCTCTCCTGGTCCATGGCTCCACAGAGTCACAGCTACCACAACAAATCAACATCTGGGTTTTACAAAGCCGGGGGACTCTCAACAACGTCTTCCCAGAGTTTCATCTGATCAAATTGCAGAACACTTCTCAAAGTGAGCCCCAAAACAAAGCCTCAAATCAGGGTTTATATAGCCTTCTCCTGGCTCAGAGAATGTAACAACCTTCTGGACCCACTGGCCAATCAAAAAGTATCTACTGAAAAACAAGCCTCCCACCCCAGGCTCCAGGTGCACTTTAGCCTAGGGGCAGGGAAGATCTTAAAAATTTACATTCCCGTTATACTTGATGATGTCTAGAGCCAGTAAGGCTCATACTTTACTTACAAACTTCCCCAGAGGGGTATTTGATAAATTGTTCAGGCAACCTGGTGGTATACTGGGACCAGTCTGTGACCCTGCTCATTAACCTCCTGGTAAAGGTCACCAGAAGCATGGTATTTGGCTTTGAAATTCGCAATAAAAACAATTTATGAATTCAGGGCTGTCCATTCCAGCCCCAACTTTCCCTACTCCTGAGCTCCCTTGGCCTTTTCGGCAAAGAATAGTTTGGGTAGTGCTGTCAAGTGAGGAGGAGGAGGAGGAAAGTATAGAGAAGAAGTCAGAAAGTGGATACTTGGGGAATGTTTTGGGGCATTGCCTGGTAGATAGGTCAAAGCAATTTCCTGGCTTATTTTAATAGTAATGTTTTAATATTATAAAAGTTTAAACAAATCTGTTTATAGAGTAATTTTTCAAGTCCTTGTTCAAAGCTTCAGCAAAAAAATTAGACAGAACAAATATTTCAAAGCCCGCCCTTCATCAAAAATATGAGCACACACAACAGTCATCCTTCAAAATGCTCTCTGCACTTATTACCTCCCCAGAAACAGTTCCTGGACTGATTGCTGACATTGAGATGTTAAAACACTTGAATAGATTGGATAATAAAAACAATCAGGGTAATGACATTCTGGAAAGGACTTGTTACCTTCTTTGCCTATTGCATTAAATAGAAACCAAAAGGATATAATTTTGTATGCCTGCACTATAACCAAATCATCTTAGATTTTCTCACTAAGGAAGACCTTAATTTTTCTTTAATAAATTAGTATTTTAAGAATAGAAAATTGTCATGGGTTGGATTTTACTTAACATATTATACCTTCACTTGAAATTAATCAGAAAGCAAAAATTTGAATAACCTAAAACATGATCTACCTTGGGAAAACATTCCTTGCATCCTGCTAACTCACACTACCATCCCCTCATGTCCTCTTCACTGCCAAATACCTCACAAGAGTAACTAGTCCTTCCTTTTCTCACCATCAATTCATTCCTCATTTACTTGTGTTGTTACCATATGACTGAAGCCACTTTCTCAAAGATCATGGTAAAGTCCTAATGGCCAAATCTAAGGCCTATTCCAGCTCTAAGTCTATGACCTACAGGGTGTTCCTGAAGTCTGGACACATAGGAAATCTCATTAACTATGCATATTTTCAAGAAATGAAATGAATGGAATTTTCAACAACATTTTATTTAATTAGGATAAATTTTAGCCATGACAATTTCATATGGAATAAAAGCTTTCATTAGCTATTGGGGACTATTTTCCATATTAATGAGATTAATTTAATTTAATTAATTAATGAGATTTCCTATGTGTCTCATATGTCTTCCTATGAAATCTCATTTATGCTAATTAAATAAAATGGTGAAAATTTCATTCATTTCATTTTTTGATAATACACATATTTAATGAGATTTCCTTTGTGTCCAAACTTTAGGGACACCCTCTATAAGCCTGTGATTCAGTGGCCTTTTCCAGATCCTCATTCAATTGTTTTAATCATGTCCAACTCTTTGTGATCCCATTTTGGGGTTTTCTTGGTAGGGATACTGGAGTGGTTATCATTTCCTTCTCCAGTTCATTTTCCACATGAGGGAACTGAGGCAGACAAGGTTAAGTGACTTGCCCAGAGTCACCCAGCTAGTAAGTGTCTGGGGTCAGATTTGAACTCAGGTCTTCCTGATTATAGGCCCTGTGCTCTACCCACTGATCCACCAGCTGCCTCTTCACAGATCCTTAAATATTTCTTAATTCCTCTATATCAGTGGGGTCAAACTCAAACAGAAATGATGGCCACTAAACCACGAATAAGGATCCCTACCTGCTTTGTGCTGAGTTAGTAAACCACATGCTAATCTTTTCTATGTTATATTGTATTTTTATTTATTTTTTAAAATGTTTGGCAATGACATTTTAATTTAGTTCTTTCTGTTCTGGCTCTCATGACTCTATGCTCTTTAGCCTCTATTCCTACCTCTTGATCTGCTTCTTTTCTGTCTATATAGGTTCCACTTCATATTTCTTCCCCCTAAATAACTCTGCAGTCAACATCTTTCAGTCTTCATCCCTCCCTGGGCTTCACTGCCATAGTTCTAGCAGCTTGCTTGGGCATTTGCACACAGGTGTCACATTATCCCATCAAAGTCCAAAAAACATGAAATCATACTTATTTTTTCCCTGAACTATCTTCTATTGTAGGCTCCTTTTTCTTCTTTTTTTTTACCATAAATGTCATTGCTACCATAATTCTCCCAATCACCCAGAATTGAAGCCTTGAAATCATCTTTGTCTTTTCTATCAATGAATCGATCATTTGACCATCATTTATGAAGTGCTTATTATGTGTCAGGTACTATGCTTAGCACCGGAGATACAAGGAAAAAGTAAAAGTAAAGTAAAGAAAAAAGCAAAATAATACTTTGTCCTCAAGTGGCTTACATTTTAATGGAGAGACAACATGAACAGAAATACATCAATTCAATACATATGAGGTAGATGGAATTTCACCTTAGAGGGGATGAGACTAGCAGCTGGAGGTGGACCTGGGAAGGACTGACTACAGAAGGTAGCATGTGGGCTGAGTCTTATGGGAAGCCAGGGATTCTAAGAAGCCGAGGTAAAGAGGGAGTGAGAAGCAATAGAGACAGGAAATGGAGTGTAGTAGGAGGAGAAGCAAATGAGTTATTATGACTAAAGAGCATGTGAAAGGGAATAATATCTACAAAGACTGGACATGTAGGTTGAGGTTAAGTTGTGAAGAGCTTTGAATGGCAATCAGAAGACTTTTTATTCATTTCTAACAGCAATAGGTAAACACTAGAGTTTATTGAGTATATGGGGGAAAGAGGTAGGAATGACATGGTCATATCTGTAATTAGAGAAATTGAATGAGATTAAGTGATTACTATTCATCAATACTAAGTGCTAGGGATACATACACAAGGGAGTAAAATAGTCCCAGGGCAGCTAGGTGGCACTGGAGAGGATAGACTGCCAGGGCCTGGAGTCCGGAAAGATTCATTTTCCTGAGTTCAAATCTGGCCTCAGACACTAGGCTGTGTAACCCTGACTAAGTCACTTTGCTTCAGTTTCCTCATCTGTAAAATGAGGTGGAGAAGGAAATGGCAAACCACTTCAGTATCTTTTCCAAGAAAACCCCAAATGGGGTCATGTAGAGTCAGACACGACTGATAAACAACTAAACTTCAAAAGCAAAGATAGTCCCTGATTTCCATATGAGAGAGGAAAAAGACAAAATATATGACAAATGGTGGCCAGGGAGGAGTGTTTTGTACAGAGAAGTCAGAAGGAATGGTATTTAGAGTCATGGGGCAATTGATTGACTTGTCCAAAAGCACTTTGGTAGTTGTGTGGAGGATGGATTGAGGCCCTTTCACATCATACCTAGTTAGTTACCAAGTCCTTTCTTAATCTTGCTTCACAAGGTCTCTTTGAGACTGCTAATCTTTCGTTTCTGACTTTATTCTCACCACCAATTTCCAGGCCTCGATCACATTTCATCTAAACTATTGCATTCATAAAAAAAAAAAATAGAGGGGCAGCCAGGTAGCACAGTGAGTAAGAGCACCAGCTCCAGTGTCGGGATGACCTGGGGATTGAATCCAGGCTCAGACACTTAGCACCCACCCAGAAACACCTGGCCATGTAACCTTGAGCAAATTACTTAACCCCAATTGCTTAGGGGCGGCCAGGTGGCTCAGCAAGTAAGAGCACCGGCTCCAGTGTCGGGATGACCTGGGGATCAAATCCAGGCTCAGATACTTAGCACCACACCCAGAAATAACTGGCCATGTAACCTTGAGCAAGTTACTTAACCCCGATTGCTTAAGAAAAAATAGAAACAGTGCTTTTAGTCTTATCTGTCTCCCTCCACTCCAGGAGCTACATCATCCTCTAATGAATGTCTTTCAGCCAACACTTGAAGGGGCCAAGACTGGAAGTCCAGCTAAATGGGATGATTTTGGGAAAGTGAGATGTAAAGTCCAAAGAACTTAGCCAAAGCATAGCTTAGAAAGTAGACATAGTAGATATAGGTATGCAGGATCTGGAGGTGAGGAATGAAGAGCACTAGGAAGCAAAGTTGGAGAACTGGGACCTTAGGGTAACAGGCATTTTCCTCTGCCTTCTTGATTTTCCAGTTGTAATCAGAAAGAATCATTGAGGGCAGGGACCATGCGTTATAACATTTTTGTATTCTCCACAGAGCTAAGCACATTGTAGGTACTCAAATGCTCAGTCTTTTAGAATTTACTTTAGTGTTAACTATATGTAAGACTTTGTGGTATGATTACACTGAAATAATCATGCTTCTAGATCTCTCTTTCTCACTCTCTCTCTCTCTCTCACACACACATGCAGGCACACACACATACAAATCAAAAATAAGAGGATCATCTTATTGTGGCTTCATTCATCGTCTAGTGTCAAGCTTTACACATAGTTAATAGTATTAAGCAACAATGACATTGAACACTTGCTAAGTGCTTATCAGGGGTGGGTAACCAAAGGATTCAGTCAAAAGGCTGCACTTAAGGATCTAGAAGACCACATGTCCTCAAGGCAGCAGGTTCCCCACCAGGTTCCCCACCCCTGGCTTAACTCTTTGGAGAACACATACATACATACATATGTGTGTATGTATGTGTATGTATGTATATATACATATGTGTGTATATATGTATATCTTACAAGCTAATTTAAATTATACGGCATATCTACATAAAACATTTAAATAACTGTTCAAGGCATTATATTAATTGCTAAGATGAGTGGAAAGTGAAGTAATGCAATTGGAAGATTTCCGAGCCAAAGATATTGGCCAAATGAAATGGATTTCAAGCAGACATGCCCATGGCTCCATCCATTGGAAAGTGAGCAGGGTCACATTCTTTCTGCTCACAGTGTCCCTGTATCTGAGGACAATAGTATTTGTCTGTACATTTAGATGGAAAAAATGGGGGAAATAGAGCCTACTTGGGACAGAAAACTCCCAAACAAAAGAGCTGTTGTCTTCCTTTTAGTGGGGGGAGGGGGAGGAGAGAATTAAAAATTCACAGCATGAACATTTTAAGTTTCAGCCAGATGTAAAAGGTGACATTATGATGTTTGTGATACTTGGTATGAAAGACTGAATCTTGGGTTTCTTATCAGTAACATGGGAATCATAGTAAGTGCCCTGCATATTTTGCAGAATCTCAGAATTTCAAGTAACATTACAGGCCATCTAGGCCAACCCCTTCCTAAACATGAATCCCCACTACACTATCCCCAACAAGCAGATATATATCCAGATTCTACTTGAAGGTCTCTGGGGAGAGATCCACTGCCTCAGATTTCTCCCTCCTCTGTTAAATGCCCTCAGATTCTTTCTAGCTGTAAATCAATGGTCTTCTGATCCTAGGACCTTTTGCAATAGCCAATTTTACTTTTGGACAGCTCTGATTGTTAGGAGATATTGCTAAAGCATAGAATTTACCATACCATTCCCCATTCAAAAATCATCAGCTGCTTCCTATTCTTGCTAATATAAAATAGAAAAATCTTCAACTCGACATTTAAATCCTTCCACAATCTTGCTCTCACTGGTCTTTCCAGATCTTATTTTCTATTAGTCCCCTTCACTCACTCTCTAGTCTAAATGCTAGCTACTTCATATATGGGGCTGTCCATTTCCTGTATCTGCCATTGCACCAGTGTTCCTGCCCTCCCTCTGAATCTTTGCCTCCTACTACCCCAGATCCTTCAGTTTTTAGTGCCCTCCCCTTGAAATTACTTGGCAATTATGTAACTGTGAACATGTGATCTCCTCCTTATAGAATATCCATTCCTTGATATCAGGGACTGTTTTGGTCTTGGGATTGTACCTTCAGAGTTGGGCATAATATATCTAACAGTAGGTGGCTATATCTAAGACTACCTATCTAACAAATGGTTGTGGACTTGGATGAAAAACATAGAGATGCCTCCTTTCCTCAGTGCTTTGGTGAAAAAGAAACATAATTACTTAAGCAAAAGATCTTTTTAAAAATTAGATTTTTATTGGTGCCTTTTGTTTTCACATTGCCTAGCTATCACCCCGAAAGCCTTCTCAGAGAACCATCTCTTTTGATGAAGAATTTCTGAAGAAGAAAAAAAAGGAAAAGAGGAAAAGAAAAAATAAATCAGCAAAACTGATCAATACATCAAAAATGTTCAGTACCCAGTGACTGCCTCCCACTCACCACCTACGTCTTTGAGCAGTACAGATGAGGGTGAGGTATATTCCCATATCTCTTATTTGGGGTTGCTTGTTCTTTATCATTTCACTGCATTCATTTTCAACTTTTGCAGGTGTTGTTTCCATTTACATTGTTATTAAGTATATTGTTTTCCAGGCTCTGCTTATGTCACTCTGTATCAGTTCATATAAGACTTTCCACGCTTCTCTGCCTTCATCATGTTTATCATTTCTTATAGCACAGTAATGCTATATGTATGTGAATGTAATTCCATTACATTCACATAACACTCCATTCAATGAGATCTACTTTGTTTCTAGTTCTTTGCTATTATAAAAATGCTACTTTGGTGTATATTGGGTAATTCTTTTTGTCATTGACCTTCTTGGGGTGTACGTCTAGCAGTAGAATCTCTGGATCAAAGGGCATAGATATTTTAGTCACTTTGGGTGTAGAATTCCAAATTGCTTTCCAGAATGGTTGTAGTAATTCACTGCTCACTCAATAAAAGTAAATTAGTGTGATTGTTTTTCCAGAAACCCTCCAACACAGGACTATTTTCATTTTTTGTCATGTTTACCAAGTTGCTGAGTATGAAGTGAAACTTCAGGCTTTTTCAATTTTCATTTTTTTTTTGCTTTTTGGAGGGTAGTTGGGGTTGTGACTTGCCCAAGGTCACACGGCTAGTAAGTGTGTCGAGTGCCTGAGGTTGGATTTGAACTCAGGTGCTTCTGACTTCAGGGCCGGTGCTCTATTCACTGTGCCACCTAGCTGCCACTTCATTTCTTTTATTAGTGATTTGGAACATTATTTTACATGGCTGTTAACAGTTTGCAGTTCTTCTTTTGAAAACTCATATCCTTTTACCACTTATCTATTGGAGAATGACTTTTGGTCTTAAACATTTCTGTTAGTTGTCTACATATCTTAGATAGCAAACCTTATCAGAGATATTTGATAAAGATGTCTTCTCAGCATTTTGCTTTCCTTAATAGCCTAGTTGCATTTTTTGGTAGTTACAGTTATCTATTTTATCTTTCATAAATGTCTATGTCCCTTTAAAAGTTCATCTACCTACAACTATGAAAGGTATGTGATTTGCTTCTCCTATTTTTATGGCATAGCCTTTAATATTCACATCACATATTTATTTTGAATTCACTGGAAAACATGGTGTAAATGTTGGGCTAAGCCTAATTTCTGTCAGACTGATTTTCAGTTTTCCCAGAAGTTCTAATCAAATAGGGAGTTCTTTCCTAAGTAATTTATATATCAGAGCTTATCAAACACTGATAATTATTGAGTTACAAAGTAATTTTTTTGAACAAGAGATCTCAAGAACTATGCTCCACTCAGATGTTACTTACAAGTCACCTGCAATACTAAGACTTCCTTCTTTCTGGTGAAAGGAAGAAAGAAGATACTTATCTTTCTCACATGCATGAGTCAGGGATTTCTTTTCTCTAAGTCCAGACCAAATGGCTCTTAGCATTGAGTCTCCCATTTGGGGCTTAAGGTCTTCCATCTCACTTTGGAGCTCCCATACTTGCCCTGAGAATTGCTTCCTTGGTATGTGTGGAAGGTATGTTGTCTCTGCTATTTCCAGGGCAGGATCTCTCCCCAGTTTGAACCACCTGATCATGCATTGTGTGTGTTTTCCACCTCAGTGTGTACTATCATCCTATAACAATGACACCACACCCCTTCCTTCTGCAGTTGAGCTACTTCAAAGGGTTTTTTTCCCTTTGAACTTTTCACATGATCCCAGATTGTGTTTCTTTGCTAACTGGACCCAGTTTTTAAAGGTGTCAAACCTCTTTGGGCTCATTTGAGATTCAATTTAATTATAGCAAAACATGACATTTTTTCATTAATTAAATAGACCCGTATGATTTAAGTTAGAAATGAGCTGACCTTCATATTTTCCATGAATTTTGCTCAGGGGACCCTGAGGAAGCAAGAATATTGGACAGTTTGTTTTGATATTATTTATTTAAATAGAGTTTGATTTTTAATATTCATTGAACAGCTTAACTTTTTAAAGGGGAGACTTGCAAACTTTAGGTTCTTGTCTAACTTCATTTTATTTTTAATCTTTATAATGTTTGGGAGTCTGTTATTTGACTCACACCTAAGGAGCTGAGGTTTGTAATGTAAAGTTTCAATATCAAGGCTTTAAAAAGTTTCAAAACAAGTTTAACGTTCAGAGACAGGCCAGCGTTTGGACGTGTTCTCTGCTTCCAGCTGTTCTTGAAGGTTGAATACCAATGAGGAACATTTCTAGCATCCCGTTCTTTACGCTCTACCAATGGAAAAAAAAAAGAAAAAAACCATTGCATTGTTTTGACCCCTGGTCCTGCTCTATAGCCTTCATTCCATGAGTCAGTGATTGTGAAATAATTTATATTCCGCGAAATGACTTATTCATTGAGGAATGTGCAGAGTAGGGGAGGGAAAAGAGTACAATATACATACTCTTTGGCTTTTTCAGCAGTGGGATGGCAGTCACTTGCTCTAGATTCCACCCCGGAAATAAATGATGCCATTGTCAGTATTTGATATCATTTCAAAAGTCTGAAACAGAGTTGTGCTTTGATACTTCAATGGAGGTGGGATATTGTTGATACAGATACCCCTTCCCCCAGAAATAGCCCCTCTACACCTTTTAATTCTTGGAGACTTTTGTCCAAATCCTCCCATAAATTACCCATCAAGGAGTCACCCAGTGGGCCAGACACCTTCCTCTGGATCATGGGCTCTGAACCTGGGGTCTGTGAACTTCTTGTTGTTGCTTTTAATAAAAACTGTGTTTCAGCTTAATTGGTTTCTTTTGTAACATCATATATTTTATTTTAAGTATTTAAAAACGTTTAAGTATTTAAAAATTCTGAGAAGAGGTCCAAAGGTTTCACAAGACTGCCAAAAAGGACTATGTCATCAATGGAGAACTCCTACTCTAGGTTCAGTTGGAGTATGTGGGTGCCTAGGTGGTACCCTACCCTGGGTAAACTCTATGGAGAAAGAACTGACCACAGTCAGACTTCTAGTCCCCTTTCCCTTCTACATGGAAGCCTCATATCTCTCTGGTACATCTGTACTTTCATCAATTTGCCTGTCATATCACTACCCACAAGTTCACATGGCTGGGCAGAATCAATGTTTTCTAAGCAGGTGCTCCTCCTGCAAGGCCCTGAACAGAGGACTGCAAGGCTGTTTGAATTGGCTCTGTATGCCCATCATATTGTGTGGGCTAGAAGTGGGTCTGGTGAGAGGGAGCTTTATGGATTGAGGTCCTCTCCTATTATTTAATTAGGCCTTTATCTTATGCTGTTTCTATCTCCATATCTTCCAAGCTCAGCTTTCATTACTCTTGATTTGGCCCAGTGTCTTCTTTTAAGACTTTTTTATTTGGAGAATTATGTGGGAAAGAACTCTTCTGCCATCTTGCTAATTACACCCCAAGGGCCCCCATCCTTCCATTTAACTACAACTTTCTTATGTCTTCTAGTTTGATTTATAGTGAGAATATTGCTCAATACTGATCAATATTGACACGGTTCACTTCCATCAGTAATGTATCAACTCAATGATTTCTGGATAAAGCTCACACATTAGAGTACCAGAAACTGTTAATGTTTATACACAATCCCCTCTTCCCCGTTCTCTGCAATTCCATTTCAAGCTGTTACTAAGAGTGTGTTTAAACTTGTCTAATAATAATAATATCTCACCTTTACATGATGCATTGCAGTTTATGAAGCACTTTCCTTACCAATGACCTTTCAAGGGGGGTAGAGTCAGTGTAGGTATTATTGTACACTTGAGGAATGTGAACCCAAGAGAAAGAAAGCAACTCAACTTGAAGCACACTGCTAATAAAGTTTCAGAGCTAGTACCTGAACCCAGGCTTTGTGATTACAATCCTAGTGCTGTTTCCTGAGTAAAAGGTCAAATAAAAGGTACTGCAGCTCGAGTTGAAGCTATCAGTAGGCAAAGAGATGATTCCCTAAAGCCCAATCTTTGCAACCCATCAATTTCATCTCATAAAATGCAAGATCTGGGAGGAACCTTAGAAATCAGAGTCCAGGGGCAGCTAGGTGGTACAGTGAGTAGAGCACCAGCCCTGGAGTCAGGAGGACCTGAGTTCAAATCTGGCCTCAGACACTTAACACAAAAACTAGCCATGTGACCTTGGGCAAGTCAACCCCAAATACCCTCCAAAAAGCAAAAAATAAATAAATCAGAGTCCTATGCACCTGCTTTGCAGATACTTGAAACTGAAGTCCAGAGAGCTTGAGGCTTTACCAAGTTTGCCTGCCTGCTTAGTAGTGACTTTCTGTGATCGTTTTGCAATGACCACATGACTTGGATGAATGTACAACCATCAAATATTGATACCATTGATGACTGGCATCACTTCCCTTCCTGCTTAGTTTACTTTCTTCGTATTTTACAGACAAATAACAAAAATAAACTTAAGAAATAAGATAAGTGGGGCAGCTAGATGGCACAGTGAATAGAGCACTGGCCCTGGAGTCAGGAGGACCTGAGTTCAAATCTGGCCTCAGATACTAAACACAAAAACTAGCCATGGGACCTTGGGCAAGTCACTTAACCCCAATTGCCTTCCAAAAAGCAAAAAAAGAAAGAAGATTAGTAGTTAAGGCAGAGAATGGTCCGTACTAATGAGGTTGGATATCAAAGTTAAAGGAAATATTATAAAAGACCATATCATCTCCTAACTATAAGTCAATCTTAGAGACTCTGTATCAAAACCTATTCTCATGATATTATATGTATTTTAAAAAGCTACTTGGGGATGTATGAGAAAATTTACATATCCTTAGCATAGAGTACTACCTGAAAGAAGATGTCTGGCTTAGATGATGCTACATTTCTGTTAATTTCAGCATTTTCACTTGTAAAATGTTGAATTATTCTAAGTATGATCTCACAGCCTCCAGCTCATTTGAAAAATATTAGGAGGTTTAATTGAGTTGCAAGCTCAATATCAGTCTATAGTCTGATATGGCATCCCCCCCAAAAAAAAAACTAATTTGATCTTAAGCAGTCCTAGAGGTATAGTATCTGTGAATAAGGAGTGATAATCTCATTCCCCTCTGCCTCAGTTTGACTAGATCTGAAGTATTGTGTTTGGTTTTGGTCACTACATTTTAGGAAGGCCATTCATAAGCTAGAAAGAGTCCAAAGGAAGGCAGCCTAAAGTTCATGTCATATAAAGACTGATTAGAGAAATAGGAGGAGGGGTTCATCTGGAATAAGAATAATTAAGGGGTAAATGGAACGTGATAACTATATCTGAAGGAGTATCAGGTGGAAGAATGATAAGACTGGTTTAGGGTTGAAGCAAGGAAAAACTGCATAACAATTGCTGTTGTTGTTCAGTCATTTTTCATTGTCCAACTCTGCGATCCCCAGGGTCACACAGCTAGTAAGTGTCTCAGGCCAGATTTGAACTCATGAAGATGTGTTTTCTTGACTTCAAGCTTGTCACTCTATCCACTGAACTACCTAGTTGCCCTGCATGACAATTACAGCTGCCCAAAGGTAGAATGAGCTCCCTTGAGAGATGATGACTTGTCTCTTACTGGAGGTCATTGTTGTTGTTTGTCCTTTCTTCTCGAAGAAGACCATGACATCAGGAAGTCATGACTTGCAAGTGAATTGGCTTTAAGTGAGAGAGGGCTGTGCAAAGTCACCAGCCTCACTTTTTCCTCTGGAACCATATGGGTTTGGTGGCAAGATATAGATCGGGACAAGTGGAGATGGCCCTGGATGTAGTAGGAGACCTTGACCTTTTTAAGCTAAGGTATTTCCCAGGTTTCAGTCTGTCTGGGGCAAAGTTCATTCAGATATTAAGGCTAGGTAAGAAATGAGCCAAAAAATGGCATCTTCTACCTAGTTAAAAAAACACAATCTGAGAGGGGAAGACCCTCAGGGTTTCTGGCTAAAACAGAAACAATTGCTTATTTACACTCCCTCTGAGCCATCAGAACCCAAACAATGACCAAGTATGACTTGGGCTGGGACCTGTTGTTGTCCAATCAGTGAGAACCAAAGTGAATTAGGTTTAAGGCTTGGTCCAGGGAAAAGAAATCTAGCCCCTAAACTCCCAAATATCTTGCTAGTTTTCATTGATCAAAATTTATATTTCTTTGGGCAGAGCACCCACAAATAAGGGTATGATTCCCTACGTAGACAGAGGGAGAGGAGGGAGGGGAGAGATAGAAGGAAGGGAGCGAAAGAGGGAGGGAGGAAGGAAGGAAGGAAGGAAGGAAGGAAGGAAGGAAGGAAGGAAGGAAGAAAGGAAGGAAGGGAGGGAGGGAGGGAGGGAGGGAGGAAGGGAGCGAGGAAGGGAGGGAGGGAGGGAGGGAGGGAAGTAGGGATGAACTGTATTGCCTGATTGGAACTGGCTGGTTGGGTCCCTAGTGAGCCAGCAGACAGTCATTAAGCAAAGGCTAAAGGACCACTTGTTCAGGATATGGTAGAAAACTTCCTTTTTCTGATGTAAATTGAACCAGATGATGACTGAGGTTGCATCTACCTCTAAAACCAGGATTTTCATATACCTCATAGGGTTGGTATGAAATCCAGTGAGATGATATACAATTGAGTGCTTTGTAAGCTTATGCAAATGTAGTCTGCAGAGCTGTTGGTATTATTCTTGCTCAGCTGAGAAAAAGCCCAAACTTCTACGCTGTCATTTCACAGTCCTCTTCCTTCTGTCCCTCACATCATCCTGTTTTCTCTGCCCATTGCCTGATATTAATACAATAATTATAATTATTTGGACAGTAATTATTTGTCTCAATACTTAGCCATTTGAAATAAAAGAGATGGGACCCTGTGTCACTGTGTCTAATTCATGCATAATTAATATTTCCTTGTCCGTTTGCTTTTCTTGCTATGCAAATGCTATAGTGCAGATTTTAACTGCAAGAGTGGGCCATATCTATCTGACCACCATATGGTTTTCATAGATAACTACAGCATAATTGGTTTGAATCAAGCTCCTGACCCCAATATGCAAATATTGTCAAAATAAATTGTGTTTCTGCCATAGTTTCCTTCTGCACCATTGATTGAAATATGAATGCTTAATAATAGCTCTATCTGAATAGTTTGTAATTGCATTCATTCTCAATTGTCTACACTCGGTAGTCAGATGCCAACGAGGAAAAATGCCTGGCCAAACACAACGCTGGAATCCAGCACAAACCCAGAGAGAGCATTCGAGTTGTGATTACTTGTGTTTGGCTAGCACTGAACCACATGCTTCTGGGCAAAACCACCATTGTGAGACAGGATTCAGGACCTGCGAGGGTAAGGTTCCCTTGAAACCTTGGTAAAATACAATATTTCTTGTCCAGAAAGAGGCTTCTTTTGCTTCAGCACATGTAGCTTTCCTCTGTGACAACTTCTGAACTCTTTTCCCCACCTGCCAAGCTGCCTTCTTTTAATTAAGGTCACTTGTTGATTCCTGTCTCCCATTTACCCTCTTCCTTTTATTTTCTCTGACCTTTCCCAACTTACTCACAGTCAGTCTGAGCAGTCCTTGTCAGCCATCCTATAGGATCCTTCCATTCAAAACGCTGGCAATGCCTTGCCTTGTCCTGATCAATGTGAACCCTGCTGTTCAAGGGTTAGTTTCTCTACTGTTGTCAAAGCAGTTAAGAGTTCCCATGTAATTGTGATCATTCCTTCCCTGTGGCTCCTCATTGTGTACTCTGTTAATTACCCTTGTTTGTCCGTAGGGGGCATATGCAAATAGAAACAGCTGCATTTTCCAGCAGCTGCCCTTAGTGGACACCTTTGTTGTGGCCAATCCCGAGGCTGTAGATACAAAAGCTGCACTGGACGCACCCACTAATGACAGTTGCTGGAAGGCATAGATATGTCACTTTGAACATGCCCCCTACATATATTTTGTTTGACAAGTATATTTTCATTAAACATTTCATGCCATATTTTCCATTACCTTAATGAGCTCCAAGGGCAGAAAGTATTTTTATTTCTGTTTTTTCTCTCCTTACTTTACAAAGTAGGAGGCAGCTGGATAGCTAGCTCAGTGGATAGAGCACTGTACCTGAAATCAGTAAGACCTGATTTCAAATCCGGCCTCAGACACTTACTAGCTGTGTGACCCTGAACAAGTCACTTAACCTCTGTTTGCCATAATCCACTGGAGAAGGAAATGGCAAGCCACCCCAGTAGCTTTGTCAAGAAAACCCCATGGACAGTATGGTCCATGAGCTCTGAACAACAACTCTTCCTAGCATATTATGCTTTCCATAACAGGGGAGTTCAATAACTCTTGATGGCTGACTGACAGTCCCCATTTAAGATATGCTTCAAAATTGTGGGTAAAATCAGTCTCATTTTGTATATTTCCTCTCTGGTCAGTTGTCTCAGATCACTGCAATGCTGTCTAGGAAGCCACTGTAACTCACTGATTTCTAGCTGAGTGGTTTGTGGTCTGTAGTCTTTGTGTCTGATGCCAACAGAACCCATTGAAAAGTGTAGAGGTCGATCGGTCCGCTAGCTATTTGTCTATATCATTTTAGAAAACTGCTTTGAGTGATTGATTTTTTCCCCCATTGAGAGGTCCAGAATATCAACATGGCCCTAACTTTTCTGAATTGGAGAAATCAGACACCCAGGGAGAATCTTGCTGAATCTGTGCCTCAATTAGACCACCAGTCTGGTTTGTGGTGATGAATAACTGGTTTACTGACAGACTTTTGGCACAAAGCTAAGCAGAAATGAGAAAGAAATCCAGCAAAAGCTGTGCTCCACCACTTCTGAATGAGAATTGTAAAGGGAACTTAATGGTTTCTTGACTTTGGTACTGAGTAGGTAGCTTCAACTACCAGAAACAATCTAGGATAGAGGAAGTGTGCTTGATTACATGCTGGGGATTTGTGCTTAGTAACTATTAATAATAGCTAGCATCCATACAGCACATTAAGGTTTACAAAGCATTTTACATGGGCTATCTCATTTAATTCGTACAAAAACTGTGTGAGGTAAGTGTTATTATTATCTCCATTTTACAGATGAAGAAACTGATGCTGAGAGAGATTAAGTGACTTGCCCAGGATACTAAAGCTGTTAAGTGTCTGAGGCAAGATTTAGACTGAGGTCTTACTAGCTCAACCAGCACTATATCCACTGTGCTACCTAATGGCCATTTAGTGAATATGGTTCAAGGTGCCTTTTTATTTAAAGTCCTCTTCTGACACCTCCTGGTGCTGTCATGGTGACCATGAGTTCCAGAAGCTCCACCAGCAAAGGAGAAGCTTTGACAGTCTTTACTGAGCCAAAAGGGTGCCAAGTAGAGACCTAAGGATGATCTGTGTGTCTCTCATACAAGGTTTAGCTAAAGTCTCCAAAGCTCATCACTAGAGAAGGTTGGCTGCCAGAAAATGGAATTTCTGGGTCTTAGCAAGTCATGAAACTATATTAAAGGCATGGAGGGGTGGTGATCTGCCTGGGAGGAAGGAGGGCCAAGTACATGAATTCATGACTCTTTGGAAGTCTTGAAGAAGGGGGAGGCACACCTCCCCCAGCACCCTGTCATGGAGGCTGTGATTTATCCCCAGGCATTTTGATTGCCATGACACTGTATAAGTCCTCTTTCTAGCTCAGGTGTTTTTCACTAAGAAGTGTAATTTTTTAAATGACAGTACCAACACAAAAGAAAGCAAAAAAAGTAAATTTACAAAAAAGAACCTCCACCAGATATATTGGAAAGCTCTACCAGGCCCAAAGATCTCTTTTGACCCTTCTCCTTGGAGCTTTGCCATTACCCCATATGCATGTTGCCACTTTCTTTTGTTTATCTTCATGTACTTATAGGTATACATACAGCCACCACGGAGAGCTCCGTTAAAAAAAAAAATGGAGTATGCATTGTACTTCGTGAACTGGCTGAAAATCACACCACAGAAAAAAATGAAGTGATGCTAGTTGACATGAAAACCAGATGGAGGAATGGGCAGGGGTCATGCATAATGACCCCACCATACAGGGGCCAAATGTAGCCTTTGCCAACATGTGCTCTCCAACCTCACTTGGGAGCCTTCCTTGCTGCTGACTCCTTGCCTGCCATCTGAGGTGCATCCATCTGGGGCTGTTTCCATCCTAATGACATAATCCCTCTGATCCTACACATTGTTGTCGCTGCTTCTGGCATGCACTGCCAAAGGACTGGGGCAGCTTGGTTTTGACTTCATAAGCTATGAGGAAAAGACTTGCCACTCCCTTCACAGAGACCTGTTCAGCGCTGCTGTAGCGAGTGCTAGATGAGAATGCACTTTGAAAAGTCCAAATCACCATGCAAAGGGTAGGTTGGGGTCTATTACGGGACTAATAGTTACATTTTTATACATATTCCAGATAAGGCACAGTCATAGGGTAAACAATTTAGGTCTGGAAGGCACCTTAAAGGTCCTTTGGTTCCACTTTGTTTTTCAGGTGAAAAAACTTTGGTCAATGAGAATTTAAGTGACTTGCCCAAGGTCACACAGCTAACGTGTAGAAGAGGTGAGATTTGACCCCACGTCCTCTGACTCCAAATCTAGGACTGTTTCCATTGTGTGCTATTGTCCTTGCCACGTAGAGATGGTTTTTATGCAAGCAGGCACTACATGAAGCTCCAAGACAAGGTGATTGAGTCTCCAAAGTGGGACTATGTGCTATAGAGGACCTGGACTCAAAGCCTGGCTTTTCTGTGTTGGCCAAGTTCCCTCCCACATCTGAGCCTCATTTTCCTCATTTGTAAAATGAAGGTGTTGAGCTAGATGACTTTGGAGGTATTTCTATCTCTTTGATCCCACCCTGTCACAAACTATTGGTCTGGTCACATCATCATGATGGAAAGTCTAAGCCATGGCCAACCTATTGTTAGGGCAGCTGAACTGATTATTTGTGTAGACGCATCCAACACAGCCACTCACATCTGCCTGTTAAACTAGCCAGTTACTTACTTACCTGCCTCAGTGCTTAGCACATAGGTGGCTCTTAATGTTTGCTGGTTGATTGATTCAGAGTTGGGAGAAAGACCAATCAAACTAGTAATTCACTTTAAGTTAGCAGAAATAAAAGATCTGAGGCCAGCACAACTGGAGTTCCAATCCTTTAGATGATACAGCATTGTCAGAAGGACTACAGTTTAATTAACACTGATTGCAGTATATTGATCCTTCAACCATTTACCAAATGATGTTGGGATGCATCATCATTTTTGCATCAATCTGGAGCCCTAGATTCTGACCTAGAGGTCTCTTTGTTGTAAGGGGAATCCAGTTTCCCAAATACACTGTTTGATAATAATCTATCTTAGTGCATCAATTTGAGAATGGCTTTTAGGACTATAGTAAAGATGCCTGTATGGCAATAATATTGCCCAATGGGTAGAATGAGAAATCCCACCTCTGACTGTATTAGTCATGTGACCCTAGTCAAGTCACCTAACCCCTTTGTGCTTCAGGTAATGCCCAGGGACTAGTAGACTGAGGCTAGGATAAAAAAGCATTCTTCTTGGGGGTGAAGTATTGAATATAAAGAATAATGTGAAAACACCAGATTATTCACCAACAATTTAAATAATTATTTATTACTTCTGATCTTAAAGGTCTATTAAAAACACTACCACTACCCACCACCCCCCACTGGCCTCAGGCACTTCTATTATGGATTCCACATTTATATTGTGTCCCATCTTTCATCCAATCATCCATTTGTAAGTTTTCCATCAGGTGCCTGGAGGCATTAGAAAACATGAGGTAACATTAGGACGCGTGTGTTTCAGCACCATGTATCTAAAATCTGTCTAGAAAGTAGGCAGAGTGCCGTGGCTTTTCCAAAGAAGACCTTGAGTAGTGCTATAAACATAGGTGTGTGCCAGGCCTGCCTAGGTGTACCCTAATATGCCAGTAATGCTGTTGCCACAGTGGGACTGCCTGATATTCAGAGCCTACCAGAGGCAGGTTTCCTAGTCTTGGGGGATCCCTCTATGGCTATCTCTGCCATTGGCAGCTATTTCTCCTTCTTCCTTCTCTGTTTCCCATTGGTTTTCCCTCCACAACTTGCTCAAGCCCTGTCTATAGCCCTCTTCCAAATTTTCTCTCCTGTACTGCCTTGCCTTGTTCAATGGCATTTCTGCTTGGTAGAGCCCAGTTTATGTATGAGTCAGAAAGGCTGTCTACCTTCTTTCTTCCAGTACCCATGAGACCCCCTGCCTCTTTCCAGGGACTCCAGTCAGCTGTAGCTGGGTGGGGGAGAAATTAACTAGCCAATTTTCCACTTTCGTCTCCTCTGCTCTGATTTTCCATGGTTCAAGCTGTAGTACATGGCACAGGGGCTTTGGTTGCTACCAGCAAGGAAAGCAAAAAAGCTAAAATTTTAAATGTTGAAGAGTCATACCAGGCCTTAAATTTCACTACTGCCCTTTCATGACCAAGTAGAAGGTTAGAGAGCAGGGTCCACCTGGGATTTTATTTTTGTCCAAGAAGATAAAGCTGAAAAGAGTGTTGTATTTGATTAAAGAGTTTCTATTTTTTTTTAATAAAGTTTAGTTCATTTAAAAAATAAGTTCATTGGAAGAGTGGGAGGCATTAGCTATTGTGGGAAAGGCTTCACTGAGAAGTTCCTGGCACATAATAAATAGTTAATAAACATTTATTGATAGATTGATGTAAAAAGATAAGTTTAATTAGGTTCTAGTTCCTTTAGTTTGGCTAATCAAAATAGCATCCTTTATGATTAATTAAATGTTTGCCTTGTGAAAACAGGATTCCTTGGGTTCACTCTAATGCTATGTATGCTGCATGTCTATGAATACAATTCATGTAAACCAAAGATAGTGAGCATTTATCTAACACCTGCCGCATGTCAGGCACAGTGCTAATTGTTAAGAATACAAATACAAAAGAAAACTTTCCCTACCTTCAAAGAGCTTCTATTCTACTGGGGGAAAAGCAATGCATATGGGGTAAGTTAATACAAAACAGGCAGATAACCAGTGGACTGGTCAATAAAGCACTAACAAGTGGCAGAATCAGGTAGTTTCACATAGGGGGTGGCTAGGTTGCAGAAAACTGGGGATCCCAGGGGGTGAGAAGGGAAAGGGGAGATCATTCTAGGCACGAAGGACTGCCTGTGCAAAGGCACAGCATTTGGGCATGGAATGTCATGTATGCAAAGAGCAAGTAGGATATTGACTAGAACCCACAGCTCCAGAGGGAAGGAACAGAGGCATGGAGGACTATCTATACTGCCTCCACTTCCCAGAAAGTCTATAATGAATGGAAGCCCATTCTACCAATGCAGCCAAGGGAAGCCATACATTAAAAAGTCTCACAGCATCTCCTGGGAAAGTCAACTTCAGTAATCTGATTGTTCAGGAGCAATCAAATTATGTGAAAGGAGAGACTATCAAGTGCAATTTGCGTATTTCTACATGTGCAGTGGCCCCCAAACAGCATTAGAACAACATCAATACAATTCACTATTCTCTGAAGGTGGGAATTATGAAGAGGAAATGCATTTATGAAAGGCATTAGCAGCATAGCAGAAAAGAATGGGAGTGCAGGGCTTCTTTCACACTGAAAACCAAGGAATCACTAAGGGGGAATTGATAACGGAGCAATGTGCCAATAAGCTGAGTGGTATCCGTTAATGGTAGATGCCAAATGGACCAGCTCCATGACAGAATGGGTGGTGCCCTGTATCCTGCTGCTGGTGGCCAAGGCCTTACCCATTCTTTTTAACTGTCCCTCATGCTTAGCACTTTAAGGTACCATAACAACAAACACCCAGAAGTGGGAAGGCCTGGAAACCCTAACCTGTCATAGCCTCCTACTTCGCAGCAACTGACGCCCTCATTGTCAGAGTTCCTGGGTGTGAAATTTAGGCTGATATCATAGGCCTTGCATGCATTAGTTAGGATGTGGTAGACTGCTGCCCCAGACTGTCTCTTCTGCAAACAGAAAACTTTCCTTTCTGCCCACAGTGGAAAAACCCAGGAGGCCTCAAGGACTGGGCACAAAGGAAAGGTTTTCAAAAGGAATTTGCTTCTATACAAAGTCAGTTGAATCCCTTTCCTTATTCATAGATAATCAGGACTCTGTAGATCTCTGAGCATATGCTTAGTTTTATTCATTTGCTTTTAAAGGGAGAATTCTTCTTGGTTTGGTTACTTCTTTATTTTTTGGTACTTTACTGTGATAGTAATGGCAATTAAAGATTCCCCTGTATTGGCTTGGTTTTCAAATTGATTGTGTTAAAACCCAGAGCTTGTTAATCCCACCTGTGGGATGGACTTGTTGATGTGAAAAGAAAGTCCTGAACTGGGAGGAGCTGGTGACGTAGATTTGGAGAGACAAGAGAGAGGCGGAAGACCTTTTTGGAAGCAGCACCTCGTGGAGAGAGAGAGACTAAGAGAATTGCTGGTGGCCACTTTGAATTGCCCTGGACTTTTGAGACCTGCCCCCTGAGCTGCCAAGGACTGA